>NC_057810.1:566199871-566206584 GCF_018294505.1 Triticum aestivum | reverse complement strand
GCCGACCCTGCCGCCAGGCGCCCTGTGCTCGCCTCCCCGCGTCAAGCCGGCCCCGCGCCGCCCGGCCGTTTCCCTCCGCCCCGCCGCCGTCTGCCGCGGTCGCCGGACCTCACCGCAGCCCATCGCCGGTCATCTCCCCCATCTCCAGTGATATCCGGTCGCCGGGATCAGATCCACCACCACCACCAACCAAACGGCGCCCCTGTCCTGGATCCCCTCGTCCCGGAACGCCTTCGTCCCGTTTCTTCGCGAGGGTATATTTCCACCGAGTCCCGAGATATTTTACATTATCATGCCATGTTCATCGCGTCATAACTCTGCATCCCTAGCACCGTTTCGTGCGTGTAATATGTCAAATTGTTCGCCTCAACGCGTACTTCATTCTATTCCATTGCATCATTTTCATTTGAGCTCATCTTGATGCCCGAAATGCTGTTGGAAGAGTGCATGTTGATGTTAATCTGCAGAAACTGTTATAACTTGCTCATTTGTCATTTTTGCCATGATTGATGTGTGCATCCTATGAACATGAGCTCTACATGTGTTTTGATCTATGCCATGCCATCTTTCCAGTGGTGCCATCCATGTATTTTTGTGAGTTGTGTACTGAGTGCATAAAGCTTGTTAAAGAGAGTACTTGCTATTACTGTTTTGCTAGGCTGATTCTGTTATATTTTGTTTCTATGTAAACATGCTTCTACTAGTTATTCTATGTATAATCTGGAGATGTTCACTAAGGATGAATTGTTATACATGTCATGCTCTATCCATTCATTCCTCTGGTTGCATTTATAGCCTGCTGTAGCTTGTTGTTATCTTGCTCCAAACTTGCTAAATAATGTTGTTGTCAGCGTGATTAACATGAAGTTCAGTTTTGGCCATGTGCTTGTTTAGAGATCCATGCACCCTATGAACTTGCTCTTGCCATGATTAGCTTCATAAACATGTCTTCTTACTGTTGGTTGCCTTGCCATGCCATGTATTGCTCTGTGGTGAGTGGTTCAAGCTCAACAACATGCCTACTTATTGTTGTTCCTGCCATGTATGAATCTGTCATACAACTTGCCATGTTTACATGGGTGCCATCATATTTTCTGTGCCTTTTTTATCTCATGGTCAGTAAGGGACTTTTGTTCTATGCAATTAGTAGATTCATGTCATGCCTTTGTTTGCCATGATAAGTTCCTGTAACATGTTGTTTGATAGCTCTAAACATTGCAACCTGATGTTATTTCTGCCAAGCCTGAAACTTATTATTTGCGATCTTTCCATGTCTTTTTGAGCATGTTCTAGTTGTTTCTGGAGATAGCTCAGTGTTCATGTTTTGTTATGATTTACCTGTACTTCATGTCCATGCCTTTTGTTCTTATGTTGAGGTGTCGTAGCATATTGTTTTGATGGTTGCAATATGCCTAGTTGCTGTTATGGACAGATTGTTGTCATATCTTGTATAGTGTGTGTGTGTGTTGAACCATTGCTCCGTTTTGAGTGTGCTCCATATGAAACTTGATTGATTTTGCATGAAGTTTCATATTATAATGTTGCATCCTTGTTTTGAGGTGTTTGCTTGATGTTTGGGTGCATTTTGCGTCAATGCCATGTTTAACTTGTTTTGCTCATATCTTCTAGGCCGTAGCTCCGAATCTAATGAACTTTATATGTAACTTGACTAGAATCTCGTGTAGATCCTCTTGGTGCATCTTAACTTGCTGTTTAACTACTTGAACATAAGGTTTATTCAGTTCTGGACCAACTTCGAAACTTGCATATAAGGACTTACCGAAATTGTTATATGTTGTTTCCGGCCTCATTTAAACTTGCCTTGATGTGTTGTTCTTGTTTGCATCGTCTCTTGGCATGAGTAGCTTCATGTAGCTTTGTCATGCATCATGCTTGTTGTGCATCATGTCTTGTTCATGTGTGGTGTGTTTACTATGTTGTGTACTTCTTCTCGATAGTTCCCGTTGCATTGCGATCGTGAGGATGCGTTCGTCTACGTGTGGTTCGTCTTCGTGGCGTCATCTTCTTCATGGACTCGTTCTTCTTCCTAGCGGGATTTCAGGCAAGATGACCGCTACCCTGGATCTCACTACTATCATTGCTATGCTAGTTGCTTCGTTCTATCGCTTTGTTGCGCTTCCTATAACTTGTTCTTCAAGCCTCCCAAATTGCCATGAACCTCTAACCTTTGACACCCTTCCTAGCAAACCGCGGCTTGGCTATGTTACCGCTTTGCTCAGCCCCTCTTATAGCGTTGTTAGTTGCAGGCGAAGTTGAAGATTGCTCCATGGTGGACATGATTTTGGTTGGGATATCACAATATCTCTTATTTAATTAATGCATCTATATATTTGGTAAAGGGTGGAAGGCTCGGCCTTATGCCTGGTGTTTTGTTCCACTCTTGCCGCCCTAGTTTCCGTCATACCGGTGTTATGTTCCTGGATTTTGCGTTCCTAACGCGGTCGGGTGATTTATGGGACCCCCTTGACAGTTCGCTTTGAATAAAACTCCTCCAGCAAGGCCCAACCTTGGTTTTACCATTTGCCTCACCACCACCTACCTTTCCCTTGGGAGTAATTAACCCAAGGGTCATCTTTATTATAGCCCCCCCGGGCCAATGCTTGTCTAAGTGTTGGTCCGAACTAGAGTCCTTTGCAGCGCCCCCTCAGGGAAACTTGAGGTCTGGTTTTAGTTGTATGGAGTGCTCATCCGGTGTTGCCCTGAGAACGAGATATGTGCAGCTCCTATCGGGATGTCGGCGCATCGGGCGGCTTTGCTGGTCTTGTTTTACCATTGTTGAAATGTCTTGTAAACCGGGATTCCGAGACTGATCGGGTCTTCCTGGGAGAAGGTATATTCTTCGTTGATCGCGAGAGCTTATCATGGGCTAAGTTGGGACACCCCTGCAGGGTATTATCTTTCGAAAGCCGTGCCCGCGGTTATGTGGCAGATGAGAATTTGTTAATGTCCAGTTATAGATAACTTGACACCAGATCCGAATTAAAACGCATCAACCGTGTGTGTAGCCGTGATGGTCTCTTCTCGGTGGAGTCCGGGAAGTGAACACGGTTTGTGTGTTATGATTGACGTAAGTAGGAGTTCAGGATCACCTCTTGATCATTGCTAGCTTGACGACCGTTCCTTTGTTTCTCTTCTCACTCTCATTTGCGTATGTTAGCCACCATATCTTGCTTAGCCGCTGCTGCAACCTGACCACTTTACCCCTTCCTTTCCCATTAAGCTTTGCTAGTCTTGATACCCATGGTAATGGGATTGCTGAGTCCTCGTGGCTCATAGATTACTACAACAACAGTTGTAGGTACAGGTTATGCGATGATCATGACGCGGGAGCGATGTTTACTTGTTTTGGAGTTCTTCTTCTGCTTCTTCTTCGATGAGGGGATAGGTTCCAGGTTGGCAGCCTGGGCTAGCAGGGTGGATGTCGTTTGAGTTTCTGTTTGTGTTTCATCCGTAGTCGGATGGTGCTCTTATGTAAGATGATGTTGTATTCGTGTGGCATTGTATGCCTTATGTATGTATGCCCATCTATTTATGTAATGTTGATGTAATGATATCCACCTTGCAAAAGTGTTTCAATATGCGGGTCTATCCTTGGTGGGACCTTCGAGTTCCTTTTGGATAGGGTCGCATATTGGGCATGACAAGTTGGTATCAGAGCCTCGACCGACCTTAGGAGCCCCCTTGATTGATCGTGTAGTTTGGCCGTTGTCGAGTCTAGAAGAAAACTATTTTTTGGGAGTCTAGTTATATCGGAGAGTAGGAATTCTTTTTACTCCTCATCCCCTTCGTCGCTCTGGTGAGGAATCTTGACGTAGGTGTTTTGAACTACCCCTCTTCCCCTTTAAATTTTTTCTTTAGGTTCACGCAGTTGGTTTTCCGATCGTTGGTTCTCAGCTCTTTTCTATCCGGTGCATTTCTCGTCAAGTTGGCTCGAGTCTCTTCTTCTTTGCAAGTTCAATCCTCAGTTGTTTTCTTTTCCCACCCGCCCACCCTTCTTCCTCTCGAAACCGGAGTCTGTAATCGAGTACCCATCCTACTCGTGCGAAGTCTTTGCTTTGTTTCCTCAATGATTTCAACCAGTGAATTCTCGTATCATTCGGCATTCTTCATCTCTTTTTTCTTTTTCGGTGCACTCAATTCTAGTTTTTCGGTAGTGATTATATTCTTTCCCTCAGCTCAAGTGTTTTCCCTGCTCGTTCGCCTCTCGCCATTTTATCCTTCCTGAGTGTTCAAGACATCACAGGAGATTCATAAGTGTTCCAATTAATTCGTGGTTGTCACCTCATTCAAATATTTCAATTGTTCCGGTGCATCATCTATCTGTTCTACAATCCTTTTCAATGGTGTTTTTTTCTCTTTTGTGGGCCCTAACCCACAGGTCTTTTCCCAGGATCTTACCTGACTCTTCTAATTTCCCCGGAGTTATTCTCAAATTCTTTTCAAGTGTGACGTAAGAATGAATTCCATTAGTCATAGGCCTTCCCCAAGATCGCTTTCAAATTCTTTTCATGGTTTCCTCAACCTTTTTGTTTTTCATTCTACCGGAGTACCTCAGTTATTTTGGTGGTGTTTCTCGTCATCATTTGAAGATTGAAGAAGAGTTTTTCCTCTAAATCTTGCCCGTTCTCTCGAAGATTCGTGGTTATAGTTCATGTTATCCTCTCGAATTATTCCATTTGTCAAATATTCTTTTCTTACCCATCCGGAGTATGTCAGAAGTTGTTTTCCATTTCTTTTCACCGGAGGCCATCATTCCAGTTATCGTTCTCTATCTATCCCGGTGCTTCGTTCAAGTGTTCTTTAATCAGCTCATGATCTCTTTGTTCTTTTGCATCTAAATCCCCTCTAGCATATGGGTTCTTCTAATTCTTCCCGGTGATTCAGTCCCTTTTATCAGTCATTTTGAATTCTTATGGTGGTTCATCCAAGATTCTTTTTCCTTGATTATCATATTAATCCATTCGTTCTTTTCAATCCTACCGGTGGTTCATGAAGACCTTCTCAAGTTTGCGACATGTCACTTCTCAATCCTTTTCAAGAAGAATAAGTAGTAGGCAAAAATCCATTGCTTGTCATGAATTTAATTTGGTGAAGGATAAGCATACAATAAATCTTATTCTTATTTCCTCAAAGTGAGTAATCCCTTCCTTCGGAGTTTGTTTTTGATGAATAAATTCTAGTTCCAAGTGTTTTCATCTATTCTTTTCCGGAGTTCAAATTTTCCTTAGCCATTTCGTCGGAACCTCTATCTAAATCATCGCAAGGTTCATCTTATTCTTTCGTCCTTCATTCTATCTCATCATCCTTTTGTCACCGGAGTTCTTCATGGTGGTTCTTCATGATTTAATTCATTCTTCAAGTGTTCATCAAGAATTTTGTTGGTGGAGCTCAAGTATCTTTCCTTCTTGCTTTTCGAAGTGCAATTAATTCTCCATATTCTTTTGAAGTGGAGTTTTGCATTTCTTCGTTCCTCTCAGCTATTTAATCTTTTCCGTTTGTGGCCGGTTATCACCTTATGATCTTGAGATGTTACCTATAAGACTACAACAAGCTTATTCTTTTCGTTGTTGATTTTCTCAACAACTCCGTTTAAACCTTCCTTCGAAAGATGCTTTCAATTTCATTCGTGGCATACGTTGTCATTTTCTTCTCCGTTCTTTTCATACAACTTTTTCAATTCTTTCCGGAGGTTTTGTGTCATGTCTTCATCAAGTATCATTCCATCCTCTCAAGCTCGTGTTCTAATCCTTCCATTTTCACCAGGAGTGCTACCTAAATCCTTTCACTCATTAGTCGTTTCTTATCTCGATCTAACCGGAGTGGTTTCATAGTCTATCTGATTCCGTGAGCTTTTGATTCTCGTCTTTCTTGTCGTTCCTCTCTTCTTCTCGTGTGATCGTGATTCTTTGTTTCTTCTCTTGAGTTCTTGTTTCACCTCACCCCTTTTCCCTTCCGTCTCGGTCCTAAGATCTCGGGACGAGATCTCTTGTTAGCGGAGGAGTGTTGTAACGCCCCGGATCTGATGCGTCAGGTGTCTACCAGTTATTCGCCGTCGTTGCCTTGTCTTTTACTTGCGTGTTGCTCTTTGCCATGTCATCATCTGCATTTCATATCATGTCGTCATGTGCATCGCATTTGCATACGTGTTCGTCTCATGCATCCGAGCTTTTTCCCCATTGTCCGTTTTGCAATCCGACACTCCTATGTCCCCCGGCGCCCCTTTTGCCTCTTTTCATGTGCGGGTATTAAACTTTCTCGGAATGGCCCGAGGTTTGCCAAGCGGCCTTGGTATACCACTGCTAGACCGCCTGTAAAGTTTTGTGCCATTTGGAGGTTGTTTGATACTCCAACGGTTAACCGGGTAACCGTAAAGGCCTCTTTTGTGTGCAGCCCAACACCCCTTCCAAAGTGGCCCAAAACCCATCTAAGTCTCTTCCATGCTCTCGGTCGTTCGATCATGATCGCGTGGCCTAAAACCACTCCTCATTTGGACTCTCCTAGCTCTCTCTACCTATAAATATGCCCTCCCCGTCCAAATTCGCGGTCCAAACCCTAGTCCTCTTCCTCCCGCCGCCACCGGACACGTCCCTCGGCCAATCCCAGCACGACACGTCGCCCGCCGCCGCCGCCTCCCACCGCGCGCCGCCGCCGGCCCTGCAGGCCCATCCACGGCCCGCCCGAGCCCATCTGGG
>NC_057810.1:566164000-566199443 GCF_018294505.1 Triticum aestivum | reverse complement strand
CCTCCAGCGCCGGCGACCCGCGGCCGCCCGCCTCCGCTCCGGCCGGTACCGCCCCCTCACCGTCGCGCCGACCCCGCCGCTAGGCGCCCTACGCTCGCCTCCCCGCGTAGAGCCGGCCCCGCACCGCCCGGCCGTTTCCCTCCGCCCCGCCGCCGTCTGCCGCGGTCGCCGGACCTCGCCGCAGCCCGTCGCCGGTCATCTCCCCCATCTCCGGTGAGATCCGGTCGCCGGGATCAGATCCACCACCATCACCAACCAAATGGCGCCCTCGTCCTGGATCCCCTCGTCCCGGAACGCCTTCGTCCCGTTTCTTCGCGAGGGTATATTTCCACTAAGTCCCGATATATTTTACATTATCATGCCATGTTCATCGCATCATAACTCTGCATCTGTAGCACCGTTTCGCGCGTGTAATATGTCAAATTGTTCGTCTCAACGCGTACTTCATTACATTCCATTGCATAATTTTCATTTGAACTCGTCTTGATGCCCAAAATGCTGTTGGAAGAGTGCATGTTGATGTTAATCTGCTGAAACTGTTATAACTTGCTCATTTGTCATTTTTGCCATGATTGATGTGTGCATCCTATGAACATGAGCTCTACATGTGTTTTGATCTATGCCATGCCATCTTTCCAGTGGTGCCATCCATGTATTTTTGTGAGTTGTGTACTGAGTGCATAAAGCTTGTTAAAGAGGGTACTTGTTGTTACTGTTTTGCTAGGCTGATTCTGTTATATTTTGTTGCTATGTAAACATGCTTCTACTAGTTATTCTATGCATAATCTGGAGATGTTCACTAAGGATGAATTGTTATACATGTCATGCTCTATCCATTCATGCCCCTGGTTGCATTTATAGCTTGTTGTAGCTTGTTGTTATCTTGCTCCAAACTTGCTAAATAATGTTGCTGTCAGCCTGATTAACATGAACTTCAGTTTTGGCCATGTGCTTTTTTAGTGATCCATGCACCCTATGAACTTGCTCTTGCCATGCTTAGCTTCATAAACATGTCTTCTTACTGTTGGTTGCCTTGACATGCCATGTATTGCTCCGTGGTGAGTGGTTCAAGCTCACCAACATGCCTACTTATTGTTGTTCCTGCCATGTATGAATCTGTCATATAACTTGCCATGTTTGCATGGGTGCCATCATATTTTCTGTGCCTTTTTGGCTCATGGTCAGTAAGGGACTTTTGTTCTATGCAATTAGTAGATTCATGTCATGCCTTTGTTTGCCATGATAAGTTCCTGTAACATGTTGTTTGATAGCTCTAAACATTGCAACCTGATGTTATTTCTGCCAAGCCTGAAACTGTTATTATTTGCAATCTTTCCATGTCTTTTTGAGCATGTTCTAGTTGTTTATGGAGATAGCTCAGTGTTCATGTTTTGTTATGCTTTACCGGTACTTCATGTCCATGCCCTTTTGTTCTTATGTTGAGGTGCTGTAGCATATTGTTTTGATTCTTGCAATATGCCAAGTTGCTGTTATGGACAGATTGTTGTCATATCTTGTATAGTGTGTGTGTGTTGAACCATTGCTCCGTTTTGAGTGTCCTCCATATGAAACTTGCTTGATTTTTCATGAAGTTTCATATTATCATGTTGCATCCTTGTTTTGAGGTGTTTGCTTGATGTTTGGGTGCATTTTGCGTCAATGCCATGTTTAACTTGTTTTGCTCATATCTTCTAGGCCATAGCTCCGAATCTAATGAACTTTATATGTAACATGACTAGAATCTCATGTAGATCCTCTTGGTGCATCTTAACTTGCTGTTTAACTACTTGAACATAAGGTTTATTCAGTTCTGGACCAACTTCAAAACTTGCATATAAGGACTTACCGGAATTGTTATATGTTGTTTCCGGCCTCATTTAAACTTGCCTTGATGTGTTGTTCTTGTTTGCATCATCTCTTGCCATGAGTAGCTTCATGTAGCTTTGTCATGCATCATGCTTGTTGTGCATCATTTCTTGTTCATGTGTGGTGTGTTTACTATGTTGTGTGCTTCTTCTCGATAGTTCCCGTTGCGTTGCGATGTTGAGGATGCGTTCGTCTATGTGTGGTTCGTCTTCGTGGCGTCATCTTCTTCATGGACTCATTCTTCTTCCTAGCGGGATTTCAAGCAAGATGACTGCTACCCTGGATCTCACTACTATCATTGCTATGCTAGTTGCTTCGTTCTATCGCTTTGCTGCGGTTCCTATAACTTGTTCTTCAAGCCTCCCAAATTGCCATGAACCTCTAACCTTTGACACCCTTCCTAGCAAACCGTTGCTTGGCTATGTTACCGCTTTGCTCAGCCCCTCTTATAGCGTTGTTAGTTGCAGGCGAAGTTGAAGATTGCTCCATGGTGGACAGGATTTTGGTTGGGATATCACAATATCTCTTATTTAATTAATGCATCTATATATTTGGTAAAGGGTGGAAGGCTTGGCCTTATGCCTGGTGTTTTGTTCCACTCTTGCCGCCCTAGTTTCCGTCATACCGGTGTTATGTTCCCGGATTTTGCGTTCCTAATGCGGTCGGGTGATTTATGGGACCCCCTTGACAGGTCGCTTTGAATAAAACTCCTCCAGCAAGGCCCAACCTTGGTTTTACCATTTGCCTCAGCACCACCTACCTTTCCCTTGGGAGTAATTAACCCAAGGGTCATCTTTATTATAGCCCCCCCGGGCCAATGCTTGTCTAAGTGTTGGTCTGAACTAGAGTCCTTTGCAGCGCCCCCTCAGGGAAACTTGATGTCTGGTTTTAGTTGTACGGTCCAACGTATGGTTTTACACGTGGAAAATCCCCAAACGTATGTACGGTCCACAAACGGGCCGACTGTAACGACGGGCTGAATTTGGCCCACAAGTAGTAATGGGCCGTATGTAACCGAATGCTGCAAATGAGCCCAAGAATAAATGGGCCCTGAGAAGGCCGAAAGATAACTTGGGGTGTAAACAACCCAATAGAATAATGGGCCATTAATGGGTATAAAGTGATACACTGTTCATTACGGGCCAGTTTCACCACGGGCCGTTAATGGGCCAAGAGTTACAAAGGGCCTCATATGGGCCGAAATAAGTCATGGGCCACACATGGGCCGGAAGTTAAAACGGGCTGGAATCACATTGTACGGCCCAGATGACGCTACTGGGCCTAATTCGGAGAGGTCGTAATGGGCCCTGGGTTAGCAGGCTGTAAATGGGCTATATGCGAACAGGCCGTTAACAGGCTTTCCGTGGGCCGGCCCGCCACCTTTTGACCAAGTCAAATGGGCCGGACTTTTCACATGTATGGGCCTCTGTTGGGCCGTGCCACGTGTTGCCGTATCATAGGCGCCTTCGGTCCAATGAGTGGATGACATCTGTCCCAACGGTGAGCCGACACGTGTTTGCTCCAGCCAATGATGATTTTACACGTGGAAAATCCCCATTGGTCGGGGCTGTTAACGGGTTATCGGATCCAAAAACCGACCCGATAGCTTAACGGCATTCCGTTACGATGGATGCCACATGTCGGTCACCCTTGACGAAAGCACTTCTGTGATGCGCGATTTATCATCATGGAAGTGGACACTTCCATGATGATAATTTTGGTAATGTCATGGAACACTTCTACGACAACACAGGTATGACTATCTTCATTCTGTCATAAAATCGTCATGGATGTACATGCATGACAAAAACATGACCTATTGTGACAAACACGTATCATCACGGAAGTGTATTTTTTTGTAGTGATTATATATTTCTGTTAAAGCAGCTTGTTTATTATGAGCAGGGAAATATTTAGCAGAGAAGTAATAAATCATATCCTGGGGACTACGCACACAACCAGGATCAAGAGAATTAAACCAAGTTTTAGCATCACCCTTTAATGAGAATGGATTTGTCTTAAGGATATAATAGTAGCGAGATTTCTCATCATTAGTGAACAGGGTGGCTATATCATTAAATTTAGTAAGATGTGCCACAACAGTTTCAGATTCATAGCCATAAAAAGGATCAGATTCGACCAAAGTAATTATCTCAGGATCGACAGAGAAATCATAGTCCTTATCAGTAACAAAGATAGGTGAAGTAGCAAAAGCAGGGTCATATTTCATTCTAGCATTCAGAGACTTCTGTTCCAGCTTAGCTAGTAACTTCTTAAGATTAGATCTATCATTGCAAGCAAGAAAATCTCTAGTAGTTTCTTCATCCATAACATAACCCTCAGGAACAAGAGGCAATTCATATTTAGGGGGAGAACCTTCATCATCACTATCATCAATAATATCAGTTTCAAGAATTTCATTCTCTCTAGCCCTAGCAAGTTGTTCATCAAGATATTCACCTAATGGCACAGTAGTATCAAGCATAGAAGTAGTTTCATCATAAGTATCATGCACAGTAGAAGTGGCATCATCAATAACATGCGACATATCAGAATTAATAGCAGAAGTAGGTTTACGTGTCGCAAGCTTACTCATAACAGAAGGAGAATCTAGTGCAGAGCTAGATGTCAGTTCCTTACCTCCCCTCGTAGTTGAGGGATAAATCTTAGTTCTTTCATCTTTCAAGTTCCTCATAGTGATCAGCAGATATAAATCCCAAGTGACTCAAAGAATAGAGCTATGCTCCCTAACAACGGTGACAGAAAATAGTCTTGATAACCCACAAGTATAGGGGATCGCAACAGTTTTCGAGGGTAGAGTATTCAACCCAAATTTATTGATTCGACACAAGGGGAGCCAAAGAATATTCTCAAGTATTAGCTGTTGGGTTGTCAATTCAACCACACTTGGATAACTTAATATTTGCAGCAAGGTATTTAGTAGCAAAGTAGTATGGAAGTAACAGTAACAGTAGCACAAGTAACAGTAGCAGTTTTGTAGTAATTGTAACAGCAGCAGTGGTAAAGTAAATAAGCAAAGAGCAATATGTGAAAAGCTCGCAGGCATTAGATCAGTGATGGATAATTATGTCGGATGTGATTCCTCATGTAATAGTTATAACATAGGGTGACATAGAACTAGCTCCAGTTCACCAATGTAATGTAGGCATGTATTCCGAATATAGTCATACATGCTTATGGAAAAGAACTTGCATGACATCTTTTGTCCTACCCTCCCGTGGCAGCGGGGTCCTATTGGAAACTAAGGGATATTAAGGCCTCCTTTTAATAGAGTATCGGACCAAAGCATTAACACTTAGTGAATACATGAACTCCTCAAACTACGGTCATCACCGGTAAGTATCCCGATTATTGTCACTTCGGGGTTAATGGATAATAACACATAATAGGTGACTATAGACTTGCAAGATAGGATCAAGAACTCACATATATTCATGAAAACATAATAGGTTCAAATATGAAATCATGGCTGTCGGTGTCAAAACCGACGGATCTCGGGTAGGGGGTCCCGAACTGTGCATCTAGGCGGATGGTAACATGAGACAAGGGACACGATGTATTTACCCAGGTTCGGGCCCTCTCGATGGAGGTAAAACCCTACTCCTGCTTGATTAATATTGATGATATGGGTAGTACAAGAGTAGATCTACCACGAGATCAGAGAGGCTAAACCCTAGAAGCTAGCCTATGGTATGATTGTTGTTCGTCCTACGGACTAAAACCCTCCGGTTTATATAGGCACCGAAGAGGGGTAGGGTTACACAGAGTCGGTTACAATGGTAGGAGATCTACATATCCGTATCGCCAAGCTTTCCTTCCACGCCAAGGAAAGTCCCATCCGGACACGAGACAAAGTCTTCAATCTTGTATCTTCATAGTCCAGAAGTCCGGCCAAAGGCTATAGTCCAGCCATCCGGACACCCCCTAATCCAGGACTCCCTCAGTAGCCCCTGAACCAGGCTTCAATGATGACAAGTCCGGCGCGCATATTATCTTCGGCATTGCAAGGCGGGTTCCTCCTCCGAATACTTCATAGAAGATTTTGAACACAAGGATAGTGTCCGGCTCTGCAAAATAAGTTCCACATACCACCGTAGAGAGAATAATATTTACACAAATTCAATCTGCTGACATATTCCGTGGTGTGACATCACACCTCGGCCAAGCCTTTATTCGAATCGTTTTTACTGTCCCTCCTCAGCGCATTTAGCGAGGCGGTTTCCTTGGCACGTCTTGTCAAAGCAGAGATCGTGTCCCCTTATTCCGGAATTCTCATCAATACAGGCGTGGGTAACCCAACCGCTCCATTGATTACGGCACTTGGGAGATAAGCGAGTTTTACCAGGCTGGTGGGGACACATAGCTTCGTCCGTCCACATAAGGGGATAAGGATCCAGCTTTTTACCTAGGCCTTCTTCCTCCTTTGCTTATCCATTTCCGCGCACTCGAGCTCCAGTGCCCAAGTCCGCACATCTAGCCTCAACCTTCCCCAGCCATGTCCGGAGTGGGAGGCAAGTGAATGGCCTCCTCCGTCACAGATGGGCACATCAAGAGGCTGCGGAAGGCCGGATACTTGTCCAGCGACATCGCACATCAGCTCCCCGAAAAGGGGAAGCTCATCACCACCCCCGGGCTCCATGAGAGGGTGGTGTTCCTCACCCACTTCCTCCGCAGACTAGGTTTTCCACTTCACCCATTTGTCCGGGGGCTCATGTTCTACTACGGCCTGGATTTCCACGATCTGGCCCTGAATTTCATCCTCAACATCTCGGCGTTCATCGTCGTGTGCGAGGCCTTCCTTGCATCCAGCCCCACTTCGGCTTATGGCTAAAGACCTTCAATGTCAAGCCGAAGGTAGTGGGCGGCCGCCAAGCAGAGTGCGGAGGTGCCATGGTGGGCAAGATGCCCAACGTCCTATGGCTCGAGGTGTCAGGACCCCGACTCAATGCCACATCGATCTAGCATGTAACACCTCATATCACTTTGCGGCCTCACGCACGGTATTCCCACGGGTGTCACCTTACCTTTGCCCGGGACTATTTGCGCCTTTTGGCACACGTATATGATAGTGTTGCTAGCATCCATATGATAAGGAGCCCGAGCTGACATGGCTAGTCGTAAACCCAAAGTGGCACAAACTTACAGGGACAGGCATCCATGACCCAACATCGAACGTGTCGGTCATCAGCGAGTGAATCCAGGCTGTAGCACTGGGCTAGCAGGACTCCAGTGAACCGTGCTGTAGCGGGCTAACAGGACTCCGGTATTCATCGCGTGACATTTCCCCGAAGGGACAGACACAGGAACGAAGAAGGACACATGCCGGCCAGCCTAAGTGTTCCGGAGCAGTAGCAAGCTACCATGGCTCAGTGGAAGCACTAGGAGACATTCCCCGGTAAGAGAGGCTACTAAGGATAAACAACTAGATAGTCAGATCCCACACATACCAAGCATTTCAATAACATACACACAATATGCTCGATATGTGCAAATACAACATGGCATCACAACATGACTCTACAACTCAAGTATTTTATTCAATAGGCTCTGAGGAGCGAGATATTACAAACATGGGTCTCACGACCCAACATTCAGAGCATACAAGTCAAAGAACATGCGGAAGCTTAACATCTCTGAGTACAGACAACTACAAATGAAAAATGCTGAGAAGCCTGACTAACTATCAGATCCTGCCGAGGCTCAAGATCATAGCTGAGGTAACAAGCTAAACGTCGAAGTTCACGCGGAACTACTAGTGAGACTGAAGTCTCTCTGCAAAAACATAAAATAGGCAAACGTGAGTACAAATGTACCCAGCAAGACTTACATCAGAACTAACTACATATGCATCATTATCAACAAAGGGGATGGTGGGGTTTAACTGTAGCAAGCCAGCTTTGACTCAGTGGCTATCCTGTACTATGACTGCAAGTAACTCTTTTGAGGTGGCGCACACGAGTCCACATATTCACCATATCAATACACCACTATGGATCCGCTCCCATCTCCCTACGAGAACACCATCCATAGCACTCACGCTTATCTTGCGTATTTTAGAGTATCCACTTTCACTTGTCTATGAACTGTACAAGCAACCCAGAAGTCCTTTACCATGGACACGGCTATTCGAATAGATGATGTTAACCCTACAGGGGTGTACTTCTTCACACACGCTCTCGTCACTTACCGCCATGTACACGTCATGTATCTCGGCAACCTTCAAGCGAAAGCCTGGCGAGGGAGTCGGCCACGACCTGACTAACCACGCAAGTCTCTCGTCCAGGTTTATCGCCTATTCGGGTTCCATCCGCAAGGAGATCCGGCCGAGGTGTCGCTCACGGCCCCAAACGATGTGAGCAGGGTTCCCAAGCCCACCTCGACGAGTGGATCTACACTTGGTATACTGTGCCACGGTGCCTAGTCTGTCCCAAGCCCACCTGTACCGGGTGCCACTTGGTAGACTACTAACCCTACCTACAAACACCAGAAACTAGTTGCGACTCCTGGACAGAGATCAAGTCGGTTAATAAGTCGAGAGAGTCAATTAAGGATCCCAATGTGTGGTAGTAGCTGTTCATGGATCACAAACACAGAACTCAGTTCCTGAGGACGGCTACAATGAGACAACCCACCATGTACTCCTACATGGCCTCTCACCGCTACCTTTACCAAATCATGTTCACACACTTAGCTCTCAACAATAGGACATGTTCACCACATTCCAATTCATCCCCGATGAATCAGACCCGACTCAACTCTAAGCAATAGCAGGCATGACAAACAAGCATGAATGAGTAGGCACATCAGAGCTCAAACAAATCCTACTCATGCTAGTGGGTTTCATCTATTTACTATGGCAATGACAGGTCATGCAGAGGAAAGGGGTTCAACCATCGCAGCATGTAACAGTTGAATCGTTGTTGCCCTAATGCAGTAAAAGAGAGCAGGAGTGAGAGAGTGGGATTGTATCGGAATGAACAAGGGGGTTTTGCTTGCCTGGCACTTCTGAAGATAGTATAGTTCTTCATCGGTGTCATCGATCTCATCGTTGGAGTCACGTCTATTGAGAGGGGACAAACACCTACAAACAAGGAAGAACACAATCAATGCAATGCACAATATGATGCATGATCATGACATGGCAATATGATGTGGTTTGAGCTAATGCAACTAGCAGCAGGTTAACTGAAGTTGGTTTGAACCCAAGATTCAAATTCCAACTCCACATGTGATTATTTAAATGCCATTCATACGATTTGTGCTAAACAGCAGCTATAAGATGTTCTAACATGCATGAAAATGGTACAGATGGATAGATTGGATTTTTCTGATCATTTTTCATATATAATTTGTTTGATTTGGAGTTATCGATTAATTTCTATGATTTTCTGGAATTTCAGAAAATAGTTCACTGCGTCAGCATGACGTCACAATGACGTCAACAAGTCAACACGGTCAAACCTGATGCGTGGGACCAGCATGTCATTGAGACAGTGATAAACTACGGTTTAACCCCGCGTTGACTCAGCTTTGACCCGTCGTGGGGCCCGCTGTCAATGTCAGTGAGGGGGGGGGGTTAGTTAGTGCTAATGGTGGAGTTAACCAGCGGCTAACCGGCGGCGCTAATCTGGCGCAGCAGCGATCGCCGGCCGGCCGTTTCCGGCCACGACTGGCCGCACTGAGGGCACGGGAGGCAAGCTTGTGGTCTCCTGCATCCAGGGGAGGTGTCAAAAGGTCGTGGGGTGGCCTGGTTCGCCGACGGCGAGCACTTGGGCGGCCGCCGGAGCTACGGGCTTGAGCGGGACGAGGCTAGGGTGCACAGATGGAGGCTTGGGTGGTGGCATTGGGTTTCTTGGGAGGTCCTGAGCATGTTCCAGTGCTTGGACGCAAGCGGCGGCGGGTGTGGCCATGACGGCATCGAGGCCAGCGGCGAGGAGCTCATGGCTCCGGCGGTTGGCGCGGTTAGAGGAAGAAAAATACGGCGGGGCTAGGGGGAGATGAGTCAGGAGCTCACAGGGAGGCGGCGCAGTAGGTCAGTGGGCTCGGGGACGTCCTTGACGGCGCGAATCGACAGCGAGGGGCTCGGGTGCCCGAGGTTGAAGATGACCGCGATGGCGATGAAGCAGAGCCTCCTGGCATCTCGTAGCTCGATTGGGAGGACGGGGAGGTTTCGGCGGTGCTTCTAGACTCGGCGGAAAGGTGAGGGGTGCACGATGGCCGCGGTGGTGCTCGTCGGCGCGACGACAGCGTTCTTGGGTGACTGCAGGGAGAGAACCAGAGAGGGAGAGACGAGGGAGAGACGAACGGGAGAGTGAGGAGGTCAGGGGGTCCAGAGCGGCGCCTAGGAGGGGCTTCGAGGCACCTCGGTGAGGCTGTTAAGCAGGGAGGAGGTGTGGCGCCTCGCGCGTGCGTGTGATGTCTCCCTCCTCTGCCTACTGGCAGAGGTAGGTGATGACTGGCACCAGGCCAGGTGGGCTGGGCCAGCACAGGTGAGGCCCAGGTGGGCTTGGTGGGCGCCAGGTAAGTGCCCAGGTGAGTCTCTCTCTCTCTCTCTCTCTTATTTTAGTTTTTCTATTTCTGTTATTTTTTTTTGGTTTAGTTTGGAAACTAAACCATTTCAAAACTTTCTGTAAATTTTTATGTGAGCTCAGAGAGCTAGTCCGAGGTCACATGCAAACTTACAGAATATTTGAACATTATTTCTTATATAGCAGAAATTATTCCAACCCAAATATATTATTGATTTAAATCAAAGACCCAAAATAAATTATTTCTCTGACTCTGAAAATATTGGTTTGAATTTTACCTCACGCCAATATTTTCACAGAATAACAGGAACATTTTCTTGGACTCATTTGATGAGATTTAAATGTTGGTTATTTTTAGAGGTTTTCTGAGGCTTTTGAAAATTCCTCAATTCAAGTTTCATTTGAATTTAAACATGATGCTCACATGGAAGGGCTAGCCTAGTGCATACCAGAACTAGGGATGTGACACGAGGGCTCCTTCGTCGAGACCATAAAGGGGTGGCAATCGGGGTGGTTCTACATCACCGAGCCGCGTGACCCTAAATGGGTAGCGGCCCCCGAATTCCGATCTGGCTTCCCTACACGGCTCACCTCTTGGAAAGAGACGGGCCTAACATGGGGTAATTCGGAAGAGCTGACCGGACTCCAATCCTGCGTCAAAACCTTGGTGAATAAGAAGCTCAAGCTCGTCAACATAGTCCAGGTCATGCTCATCCGCAGGATCCTCCCGTGCCAACAACGGGCCTTCAGCTTGTGGGAGTTTGATCCGGCACATCACCAAACCTTGAGCAGGCTCTTCGATACTACGTATGAAGATGCTTGGAAGGTGCTGTTCAAGGGCGCCGAGGCTCCCGCATCTGCTACCGAAGATCACGGATTCAGCTCGCAGCATCAAGCCGGCGAGGTAAGCGATTTTTCCCTTTATAGGACACTTGTTTTTCATAGTTTGACTCTATGCGGGATCTAAACTCCCTTACCTTTGACAGGCTTGGCAAAAGATGTCCGGGCAGGTTAACTGTCCGGCTCCCTTGCCAGAAGACCCAGCAGATGCCCAATTAATGGGGCTGCTGGTTCCGGCGCCTTACGTGGTGCCAGAGAAGAATGCCAAGAAGAAGGCCACGGGAACCCGAAAGAGTTCCCGGCGCCAGGTGTATCGGACTCATCATCCGATGACTCCGAGGCGGACTCCTCCCGCGAAGACGAGGAGGAGGAAAAAGAGGCCTCTCCCCTGGCGGGGGAACAGAAGAAAAGGAAGGCCGCCCCAACTGGGGAGGCCGGAGGGTCCAAGAAGGGAAGGAACCTTCCTCCGGACTACTCCACCAACGCTGACAACGGCGAAGAGGAGTGCCACCGAGGGCTAAGCCCCTGGCGAAATCGTAAGTGTCCGGATACCCAAATAACTCATGGCATTTCATTTGTCGCACAGGATCTCCTAACGCCGAATATAACCCTGCAGCCCGCCCAAGGACGGGCTTGACACTTCAACGAGCGGCTCCCTGGCTTCATCGGACGTGAATAGCACTTCACTTCCGTCCGTCTCCTCTCCTCGCGCTGCGGATGACGCCGAGGTGGGATCCCAAAAGGGGCCCAGCCAGGAGGAGGGGGTCCCAGAGGCGCCACAAGGCAACCTCCCGGACTCTGGGCACAAGGGGGATCAAACCCCAAAGGGCTCTAAGTCCGACCCTGGGCCGGACTCCGCACCGGAACCTTCAGTGGTTCCGGAGTCCGGCAGGCGGCCCCTTCGTAAGAAGGGCGAGACTGCGACACCGGTGACCTCCGTCTAACTGGAGGCACAGGATAATTTGCTGGAGGCGCTTAACGGCGCCTCCATCGCCGAGGAGCACCGCACTGTTATGAGTGTGGTGATCCAGAAAGTTTATTCCGCCAAGAGCGGGCTGACTGAAGCCTGTGCCAGCCTTCTAACAGGCTTTGAGCTATGTATTTAAGATATGTAAAAATATTACCTCATAGACAGTAGCCCCTGATGCTCAATTTGGTGTTCGGAAAGAAAAGCCGAACTGAGGATCTAACTAGATGTACGCAGGAGTCTAACATAAGTAAGTCAATATGGGAAATGCAGGCTGCGCTGCTGACCTCTGCCGCACTGACTGTGGAGGTCAATGCATTGAAGCAGAGCCTCGAGCGGTCCGAGAACGAGATCGGCCTTGCCAAAAAGCAGCTCGAGGACAAGGAAGGTAAGCAAGACCTTATGGAAGTATATAAAAGATGTGGTTGCAAAAAAGACAGGAATAACGTGAGTATTGCAGGGGCCATGAACGAGGTGGCGACCCTGAAGGAAGCGGTGTCCAAGGCCAAAAGTAATGCGGCCGCGGAGTGCACCGAGCGAAAGAAACAGGAGGCGCGGGTGGCGGAGGTGCGGCAAGAGCTCCAGGCTCTCATGGAAAAACACGAGAGTTTAGAGCGTGACTCAAGGACTCGAGAGTCCGAGCTCACCTCGGCCCTTGAGAGCGCCAAAGCCGCTAAGGCCGAAGCCCAAAAAGCCCTTCAGGAAATTGAGGCGATGAAGAAGATAGCGGAGGGTAAGGCATTCTTCATGCAAAGAAAGCACGTGAAAGTGAACTACTTGTTACTTACCCGAATCCGGAGCTCTCCAGGAGCATTCGCAGATCTGCCCCGCAGTGTGTCCGACGATGCCGCATTCTACCAGGCCGAGGAGGGGAGCTCGACGGAGAAGGTGTTTTGCTCTCAGTATGTTGAGGCCGGATACCCGGTGCCCTTGAGCGACCAGCTGAAGCAGCTGGTCGAGCTCCATAAGGTGGCCGAACAGGCCATGAGGGGCCTCATAGTTCGGCTGTGGCCTAAGGAAGCCATGCCTGGGAGCTACTTCGGGCTGGTGAGGCGGCTGGTGGACGCTTTTCCATGGATTGAAGTCGTCAAGCGCTCCGTCTGCATCGAAGGTGCCCGTAGGGCCCTTGCCCGTGCTAAAATGCACTGGGGCAAGATGGACGCTGAGAAGCTTGTGACGCACGCTCCATCGCCGGGTAGGGAGTATCGCAAGCCCGAGATGTATTATCAGGGCGTCCTGAAGGGTGCCCGCCTTATAGAGGGTGAATGCTCCAAAGATGTAATTTTTGAGTAAACTCGCATTTGTTATCCTATACGCTTGAAAACTTGTTCATATGCGCTAAGCAACTCTTGTGAATTTAAAATATTACCTTCTGTGCGGCCGTTTATGAAATTTGAGAGGTGGCGAGTCTTTGGCTTCTTCCCCCATGCCACGAGTGCTGGGGTATTCGGGATAAACTTGAGCGCTCTTTTTCCCATTCTTGGGTCCTTAGAGGGAGGCGCTCAACGCAACGAATGAGGCAACCAGACTATAATGCTTGAACACTCTCACTTAGCCATAGAATTCTATAATTTTAAATTTTGGCGAAGCCCCTAGTATTCGGAAGACCGAGTTTGGGGCGCTATCCACGCCTAGGCCGGACAAAGCCGACTCCTCGCTCTAAGCGGCATAAGTCTTTAGGGACTCGAAAACCTCTCGAACAGCGACCGACTCTCGCCCTATCATGATGGTCAGTTTTAGCTTTCTCCACTGAGGTGCTTAACCCAGCTCAACCGGGGCACAATCGCAGTGGTTCTCCCAGCGCTACCTTAGCCGATATAACGGAACGTAAGGTACCAAAACATGGGAGTCGGGAAAACCCAACTATTGACCCAAGACATGATTCGGAGCCGATGCATATAATGCTATAAGTTTGGGGTGCTGCACTTGTGAAAGTGTTCGGACTTATCACACCATATTTTGGGGTACTTAAGCCCCTGGTGTATTCGGCCGTACCAAAGCGTACGGACGCAACATGTCATAAGTGAACATATATAGATAAGAAAAAGGAATGCAATAATAGGCAAAAGCTATGCATTGTTTATTAAAAAAGCTTTGGTAAAAGCAGAAAGATACAAATAGTGCGATAAGCAAGGGACGGGACTATTTGACATGTTCCCCTCCAGGAGCGAGCTGCGGGATGATATGTGAAACAAGTATTCTGCTCGTTATAGAGACCACCTAGACACTCGACGTAGCTTTCTGCTTCCCTGGCTGCTGCATCGTGTGTTTCGGGGATTCTACTGCCGGACAGGGCTTCTTGAGAATGGAGTCCTGAAAGTAAGAAAAAAAGGAATGACACAATCGGGAGCCCCTGGTGCGGTTGAGCCGCATTCTGGGCCTGCCGTGGTCGTGCCCCTCCCCCTATGCCCATGGTATTTCCAGAGCGTAATTATGTATGCGTAGTACTGGTTTCGCAATTTCACGAGGGGTAGGGTTGGGGCCGCATTGCTACGCGTGCTCGGAACATGTCAGGCGGTCTTGTTGTAGGGTACTCCGAGCGCGCTTGACGGTGTCCGGACGTTTCATAGCCGGACTCGAGAATTGCCTTTGTACTTCCGCCGCGAGGGCCGCCGTATGCTCCTCCGTTCGGAGAGAGTGTTCGGTGTTTCCGTTGACCGTAATGATTCCTCGAGGGCCTGGCATCTTGAGCTTGAGGTATGCGTAGTGCGGCACCGCATTGAACTTTGCAAATGTGGTTTGTCCGAGCAGTGCGTGATAGCCGCTGCGGAACGGGACTATGTCGAAGATTAACTCCTCGCTTCGGAAGTTATCCGGGGATCCGAAGACCACTTCAAGTGTAACTGAACCTATACAGTTGGCCTCTACACCTGGTATGACACCTTTAAAGGTCATCTTTGTGGGTTTAATCCTTGAGGGGTCTATGCCCATCTTGCACACTGTATCCTGATAAAGCAGGTTTAGGTTGCTGCTGCCGTCCATCAGGACTCTTGTGAGGTGAAATCCGTCAACGATTGGGTCTAGAACCAATGCGGCGAATCTGCCATAGCGGATGCTAGTGGGGTGGTCCCTTTGATTAAAAGTGATCGGGCAGGAGGACCACGGATTGAACTTTGGGGCGACTGGCTCCATCGCATATACGTCCCTTAGTGCACGCTTCCGCTCCCTTTTGGGTATGTGGGTTGCGTATATCATGTTCACCGTCCGCACTTGTAGAGGGAAGCCCTTCTGTCCTCTATTGTTTGGCGGCCGAGCCTCCTCCTCGTCATCACGATGCAGCCCCTTGTCATTGTTTTCGGCATTTAGCTTGCCTGCCTGCTTGAACACCCAACAATCCCTGTTGGTGTGATTGGCTGGTTTTTCGGGGGTGTCATGTATCTGGCATGAGCGATCGAGTATTCGGTCCAAATTGGACGGGCCCAGAGTATTTCTTTTGAATAGCTTTTTCCGCTGACCGGGTTTTGAGCCTCTGAATCCGGCATTGACCGTCGTATCTTCAGCATTATCGCCATTAATGCGGCGCTTGTGCTTGTTGCGACGCGACCTGCCGTTGCTGTCCTTGGTATCCGAATTACCAGGGCTCTTGGTCATGTTGTTACTGTGAGCTAGCCAGCTGTCCTTTCCCGCGCAAAAGCGGGTCATGAGTGTTGTGAGGGCTGCCATGGATTTCGGCTTTTCCTGTCCTAGGTGCCGGGCAAGCCACTCGTCGCGGATGTTATGTTTGAAGGCTGCAAGGGCCTCTGCATCCGGACAGTCAACGATTTGATTTTTCTTGGTTAGGAACCATGTCCAAAATTGTCTGGCCGATTCCTCTGGCTGCTGAATTATGTGGCTTAGGTCATCGGCATCTGGTGGTCGCACATAGGTGCCCTGGAAATTGTCAAGGAATGCGACTTCCAGGTCTTCCCAACAATCGATTGACTCTGCTGGCAAGCTGTTAAGCCAATGCCGAGCTGGTCCTTTAAGCTTGAGTGGGAGGTATTTGATGGCGTGTAGATCATCACCGCGAGCCATGTGGATATGAAGGAGATAGTCCTGCCAGACCGTAGGATCTATTGTGCCATCGTATGATTCAATGTTTATGGGTTTGAAACCCTCAGGGATTTGATGATCCATCTCTTCATCTGTGAAGCATAGTGGGTGTGCGGCGCCTCTGTATTGGGCTATATCTTAACGCAGCTCAAATGAGCTTTGTCTACTGTGTTTGGCCCGGCCGGAATTGCCATATCCGGCGTGACGGTTATCATCACGTATCATGGGGCGCCCACGCTATTGGGGATATGGCTATTTGTGTAGGCCGCCCAGGAGGGGCCGGGTTACGCAAAGAGGACTCATCAGAGGAAGCCCAAGACCAAGCATGAAGATGGCGGTTCAATAAAGGGCTTAAGGCCCATAGGCGGCTTAAGGCCCGTTGTAATAAACCGCCATGATGGCATGACTTGTAACGTAAGGTAGATTTAACTGGTCACCGAGCCGGACATTGTTTATAAGCCGGCCGGGACTCTATAAGACACAGGGCATCAACCCACGTATATAAGGGGACGACCTGCTGGCGGCTTAGGGCAAGAAACAACTCATCGAGAGCCGGGCATAGTGTATCTCGCTCCCTGGGCATCGAAACGTCAATACCAACCCAACTAGACGTAGGCATTACCTTCACCGTAAGGGGCCGAACTAGTATAAACTCTCGCGTGTCCCTTGTCCCGATTTAACCCCTTCAAGCTTCCTAGTTGCGATGGCTCCACAACTAAGTCCTTTCACGAGGACATCTGATGTGACTATTCCACGACAGTTGGCGCCCACCGTGGGGCCAGCGCACGGTGGATTTGAGTTCTTGAAGGACAACTTCGAAGGGCTCAAGGGATACATAGTGGGCCGGATGACCAAGAGTCGTCGCGGCAAGATCTACATCGACGACGAAGGCTGGGGTCCCGACGCCAGCTCAATTGAGTACGGATACCGGGTCCCCTTCGGCGGAATCCATGTCTTCATCGGCCGGATCGGTGAGCCGGGCCCTGAGCCGGACAACAACACCGACCTCGTCGAGACGGCTCAGCTTGCAAGATGGTCATGAGGCGTGCCTTCATGGGCTGCATCCACGGAGAAGAATTTTCTGAAGGATCTGAAGATAGGGATGAGATGGTCGTCCTCTCGGACGGAGATTCGTCCTCCGGTTCAACAGATTTGTTGTACCAAGTGCAAGACGGTGTGCTCGGGGGCTGTTCCGACGGCATCAGTATCCCAGACCCCTTTGAGCCGCCAAGATGGGCCGGAATCTTCATGGCTGGGACTCAGCCCGGTTCAAACTCAACAGCTGCTGCAGCGGTAACGTCCGGTTTAGGAGCAGCCAGGGCAGGCGGCCCCGTGCATCCGCCGGCTCAGGTGCTAATAGACCTCATGGACAAGCTCACAGCCCTGTTAACCACCACAGTGATTCCTACAGATAAAGATGAGCATGACGCAGCGGTAGCGCAGGTGCGTGAGAAGATAGCTCAGGCTAAGGAGGCCTTGGCAGCTGAGGATACTAGACTAGCTACAGAGAGGGCGGCTCTCGACGCCCGGGCGCAGCGCTTGCAGTCAGAAGCTTATCCGCTCACGATGAGCCTAAACGCGTCTAATGAGGTAATGAGGAGGAGACATCAGAAAACTCAATCTTGTTTGCCTCCGAATTACAATCCTCGGGTTCTTTTTGCGACACCCGGAGCAGGCCCAAGTAACCCGCCAGCGACCAATCAGCTTATGACAGCCGGAACAGGAGGGCCGACTCAGCCCCGGGAGACGGTGCCGCCTCACGTGAGAATGCCACCGCCGCGTTATGTGCCAATCCCTCTGGGTCACTTTTCCAACCCTATGGAGAACTTAATTGCAGCTTCCACACATTTGGCGGCTCTTCCTATGGACGGTGATGACCCGGCAGCAGTGGAGACCCGGAGAGTCAGAGAACTTCTTCAGACAGCCTTGGCTCAGCAGGAGACCTATTCTTATAGCCGGGACAGAACCCATTCAACTCCCCCGCCTTGGTTAGCGCCGCCCCGCCAGAACCGGAGCCCGAGTTACAGCAGGCACATGGAGTCTAAAGCTTTGTCAAGCAACGCCCAACGCCATAACCAGCCCGGTGGCTATCACCCGGTGCAAGATCGAATACGTCAGGAGAACGAACGAGCGGCTCAGGCGGTGGCTTATCAGGATCACCCGGAGTATCCGACGACGTCTGTTGAGGCGGGGGTAGCCACTAGAATCGGCGGTGTTCCTTGCCTGGTACCGGCTCTGCACAATGTACGTCTGCCCAAGAACTTCAAGGGACCTCGAAAGATACCGAATTACACGGCCGACTTATAGCCCGGGGCGTGAATCGAGAGTTACGAGATGGCCATGGAGATGCTAGAGGTCAGTGACACGGCGATGGCTAAATATTTCACCATGATGTTAGATGGAACGGCCCGGTCTTGGCTGAAGGGTTTGCCACCCAATTCCATTAGCTCATGGGAAGAGTTAAAGGCCCGGTTCATTCAGAACTTCAAGGACACTTGCAAGAAATCTATGTCAATTGTGGACTTAACCAATTGTAAGCAGGGGGAGGGCGAATCCACCTCCCATTGGGTGCATCGGGTCAAGGAGATAATTCATTCATCTGACAATATGGACGCCGACTCTGCAGTCCTTATGTTGGAGAAGAATTTTAGTTTTGAGCCGCCGAGGCAGAAGTTGGGGCGCCTTAAACATGACTGCAAGGACATGGGTACGCTGATGGCGGCTTTAGTCAAATATGCCGATTCTGATAGTACCAAGGATCCCGCGTCTGACGATGAGAAGACAGGGAAGGGAAGAAGGAACGGCAATGGAAAGGGCCAACAGCATAACTCGTGGAATCAAAACGGCAGTAAGCGTAAGGCGGACGGTAACCCGGAGTTCGTAGCCAATGCCAACGCACAGGGTAACAATCCGAGACGTAAGGGTAAACCGCCTCGATCCGGCGGGTCAGGCCCATCTCTTGAACAGTTACTTAATGAGCCCTGCCCGAGACACGGCACCAGGGAGAGGCCTGCCATGCACCTATAGAAGGATTGTGCAATCATGAAGGCGTTTAAGAATTCCAACACTTATGATGGCCATAATGGGTCTGGTGGTGGTTCAGGAGCTGGCGGTTTTCATGGCCCTGGTGGCGGCTCAGGATCCGGCTTTCAGGGACGTCAAGGAGGGGGCTATAACCAACAGCAGTCTGGTCAAGGAGAGCAGCAGCAGCAGCAGTCGGGTTATCAGAGCAACCCGAAGCAATTGAATAGTGGGCAGTATCACGTATTTACCACTAGCTTATGCAAACGTGACCAGAAGGTTCCTAAGAGGGCCGTTAATTCTATTGAGCCAGCAATCCCTTGTTATTTGAGGTGGTCAGAGCAGCCCATTATATGGAGCAGGGAGGATCATCCTCCGCGGGTCGATAACCCGGGTCAGTTGGCTTTGGTAGTGGCACCTCAGGTTGGTGGGTATAAGTTCACTAAGGTGCTCATGGACGGGGGTAGTAGCATCAATATCCTCTACTATGAGACCTTTCGACGCATGGCATTAACTGATAAAAATCTGAGAACATCCAACACGGTTTTCCATGGAGTTGTCCCTGGTAAGTCGGCTTACCCAGTTGGCAGGATTGAGCTGGAGGTGGCCTTTGGAGACGAATATGACTCCAGAGCTGAGAAGTTGACGTTTGAGGTGGTCAAAATCAGGAGCCCATACCATGCTCTGTTTGGGCGGCCGGCTTATGCTAAGTTTATGGCCCGGCCATGTTATGTTTATTTGCAGCTCAAGATGCCGGGTCATACATGGCAGTCGGAAGGTAGCACTGGAGTGTGAAGAAGGTGACGCGGCTTATGCTGAGTCGGCCTGTGCAGCAGAAGAGCTCAAATTTTATCAAGATAATGTTGACCCGGCGGATATGACATCCCTGAAGAAGCCAACTACAGAGCACGACCCGGCATTGAAGTTTAAGTCGGCAGCTGAGACAAAGCTTGTTGATTTTACCCGGGTGACTCTTCTAAACAGTTCAGCATCAGCAACAACTTGGATCCCAAATAGGAAAGCGCGCTCATTGAGTTCATCCATGAGAACCGGGACATCTTTGCATGGAAACCTTCTGACATGCCGGGTGTACCGAGGGAACTCGCTGAGCACACTCTCAACATTGATCCAAAGTATAAGCTGGTCAGGCCGTTTCTTCGGTGTTTTAACAAAGAGCGGCGGAAAGCCATTGGGGAAGAAGTCGCTCAGCTCTTAGTGGCTGGGTTTATCATTGAAGTTTTTCACCCGGAGTGGTTGGCTAACCCAGTGCTTGTCCTAAAAAAGAACGGCACCTGGCGGATGTGTGTGGACTACACGGACTTAAACAAGGCTTGTCCGGGTGATCCCTTTGCTCTTCCCCGTATTGATCAAATCACTGATGCTACGACGGGTTGTGAGCGTTTGAGTTTTTTGGATGCTTACTCCGGTTATCATCAGATTAAGATGGTAGTTAAGGACAAGGAGAAGACGGCTTTCATCACTCCGTTTGGAGCCTTCTGCTATGTATCTATGCCATTTGGGCTCAAGAGTGCCTAGGCGACTTATCAGCGGTGTGTGCAGAACTGTTTGCACGATCAAATTGGGTGTAATGTTCATGCTTATGTGGATGACATTGTGGTGAAGTCCAGAGAAAAGGAGACCTTGATATATGACTTAAAGGAGACCTTTGATAATCTCCGAGTTTACAAGAGGATGCTTAACCCGGCCAAGTGTGTGTTTGGCGTTCCTGCGGGCAAGCTCTTGGGCTTTCTGGTGTCTAACAGAGGCATCGAAGCTAACCCGGAGAAGATAAAGGCGATTACTTCCCTGGCTAAACCAGCATGCATGAATGATGTTCAGCGACTGGCGGGTCGTGTTGCCGCCTTAAGTCGGTTCATAAGTCGGCTCGGTGAGAAGGCCCTCCCATTGTATCAGATGATGAAGAAAACTGACACTTTTGTATGGAGTGAGGCCGCTGATGCTGCTTTCAAGGACTTAAAGAGACAATTGTCTGAGCCGCCGGTTCTCGCGGCTCCGATTGATAAAGAGCCTTTGTTGTTATATGTGGCTGCCAATTCACGAGCCGTCAGCGTTGCCATCATGGTGGAGCGTAAGGAAACCGGTAAGGAGCATCCGGTTCAACGGCCGGTTTACTACATCAGTGAGGTGCCCATTGAATCCAAGCAAAGGTACCCGCATTGGTAGAAGCTTGTTTATGGAGTGCTCATGGCCAACCGGAAGTTGAAGCAGTACTTTCAAAGCCACCCTATAACTGTGGTAAGTTCTGCCCCTTTGGGAGACATCATTCAGAACAGGGAGGCCACAGGACGAGTCGCCAAGTGGGCCATTGAGCTTGGGCCTCACGATTTGAAGTACATGCCACATACTGCTATTAAGTCTCAGGCCTTGGTGGACTTTATCAATGATTGGACAGAATTACAGGCCCCTGAGGAGAAGCCAGATAACACATATTGGACGATTCACTTTGATGGGTCCAGGCAGCTAGAAGGCTCGGGGGCTGGAGTGGTGTTAACTTCCCCTCGAGGTGACAAATTTTGTTATGAACTCCGGCTTGTGTTTCCATGTACTAATAATGCAGCTGAATATGAGGCCTTACTCCATGGTCTCCGGATGGCTAAGGAGATGAACTTAAGCCGGGTACGATGCTTGGGCGACTCAGATCTGGTGGCTCAACAAGTGTCAGGCAAGTGGGATTCCAAGGACCCCCTTATGGCGGCTTGTCGGCGTGAGGTAGATGCGGTAGCTGGTCACTTCACGGGTTATCAAGTGGAACACATCGATCGAAGGAAGAATGAGGTGGCTGATGCTTTGAGCCGGTTGGGATCCCAACGTAAGCCGGTGCCGCCCAATACCTTTCTCGATGTGTTACATAACCCTTCTGTCAAGGTGCCTACCGAGGAGGAGCTAGCAGTGCCAGACCCGGAGGCACAGCTGGTGGCGGCTCTTCACGTTATCCCGAATTGGACAGTGCCCTACTTGGCTTATATGACCCAGGGTGAGTTGCCGAAGGATGATACCTTGGCGAGACAAATTATCAGGCGCTCCAAATCCATGACGATTGTTAACGGCGAGTTACATCACCTCAGCGTCACGGGGGCGTTTCAACATTGTGTGTCACCTATAGAAGGCCAAGAAATACTTCGTGAGATCCATGAAGGAGATTGTGGCCATCATGCCGGGTCAAAATCTCTCGTAGCCAAGGCTTTTCGTCATGGTTTCTATTGGCTGACGGCTCATGCTGATGCGGAGGATCTGGTCAGTAAATATGATGGCTGTCAAAAGTTCTCATGACGAGCTCATGTGCCGGCTCAAGAATTGAGGATGATCCCAATCACTTGGCCATTTGCAGTCTGGGGGCTTGACATGGTTGGACCTTTCAAAAGGTCTAAAGACAAAAAGACACCTCTACTGGTGGCAGTGGATAATTTTACCAAGTGGGTTGAGGCAGAGCCGGTCAGTAAGTGTGATGCAGCCACGACGGTTCAGTTCATGAGAAAGGTGATCTTTCGTTTTGGTTTTCCACATAGCATCATAACTGATAATGGCACTAATCTTTCTAAGGGTGCCATGTAAGAGTTCTGTCAAAGAGAACATATCCGGGTTGATGTTTCGGCCGTTGCTCATCCTCAATCCAATGGTCAAGCAGAGAGAGCTAATCAAGAGATCCTGAAAGGTATCAAACCCCGGCTCTTAGTCCCCTTACAGCGGACTCCGGGTTGTTGGGTGGAGGAGTTACCCTCTGTGTTATGGACAATCAACACTACGCCTAACAGATCTACGGGATACACACCTTTCTTCATGGTCTATGGAGCAGAGCCAGTCCTGCCAAGTGACATCCGACACGACTCACCCCGTGTGGCGGCTTACGTTGAGGCGGATAACGAAAAGGCTCGTCAGGATGCACTTGACTTGTTGCACGAGGAGCGAGACTTGGCAATAGCTTGCTCGGCGATTTACCAGCAAGACCTGTGCCGCTATCAGAGCCGCCGGGTTAAGAGCAGAACCTTTCAGGAGGGCGACTTGGTGCTCCGGCTCATCCAGCATCAGTCTAACATGCACAAGCTATCCCCGCCTTGGAAAGGACCCTTTGTGGTCTGCAAGAATATACACAACGGGTCATATTATCTCATCGAGAGCACAAGGACTCACTTAAATCGGAGGAGGAGACCCGCCGGCCGTGGAACATAGCTCATCTCCGGCCTTACTATACTTAAGTCACCAGTTTTTAAGATATTTTTGACGATGTACATATTATATAAAGCAATAAAGCAGGACCTCTGTCCTTTTTTCCCATAAAGAATGTTTCCTGTCTTCTTTATTAGGTGATGGACACTACCAACAAGGGACGGATCATATTTGAATCTGGCTTTTCCCTTTGGTCCGGCTTATGATCATATCTGAATCTAGCCATGGTCACCTGGGGGCTTCCTGTTCAAACATAGGTCGTATTCGAACCAAAGAGAACATAGCTGTCGATACCCACTTGATCGGCATACTGCCAAACCCACTTGGGGGATTCTTGATCATATTTGAATCACCGCTTAACCCCTTTGGGTCTGACATGGATCGTATTCGAATCAGCATCATTAAACAACTCTTATGTTCACTTGGGGGCTTCCTGTTCCAACATAGGTCGTATTCGAACCAAAGAGAACATAGCTGTCGATACCCACTTGATCGGCATCGCCAAAGCCACCGGGGGCTATATGATCGTATCCGAATCGTAGCTTAACCCCTTTGTAACGGTTCTCTGATCGTATTCGAATCAGGAGCCTATGAACATTGCTTATTAGTATGATTACTTTAACTATCATTGCAACCTTCTTGAGGAGATGGTTCTCGATCCTTCTGGTTTTATATTTTTTTGACCTGATTCTGGTTTCATATTGATTACCTCAGGTTCTAAAAAGTGCCAGGTAAAGACTTACATGAGCCGGGGAGACTATTGAAAGGGTCACAGGTACGCTGTTGTGATTATATTTTAACTAATCATGAACCGGCTTATACATGTTGTCTTTGATCATGTTCCGGGTTATCAATACTCTATAACCCCCCGGCGCCATGAACCGCCTAGGAAACCTTGCCTATTTTTATGTGCAGGATAATGCAAGGCAAGTTAAAACGTCAAGGAAATACATGGTTCACATAAGTCGGCAAAATATAGTGATGGCGGCTTACAAAAGTAATAAGCACCGTAAACATGTGCAAGGGCATGACCAACATTAAGGAGTCTTTCTATCCTATTACAAGACTCACCGAGTCTAAACAAAGTGAAGCATTGTTTTTGCAAAGGTTGTAACACGCCTGGCGGTTCATTCCTCCGGTTGGCTTGATGACTCCGGGTTATCCTTCCCCGCCTCTCCTTCGGTTGTTTTGTCCTGGAAGGTGGATGAGGCCCAGTCAATGCCGCTCAAAGCTTCAAATTCAGCTTCATCATCTATTAAACTGGCCGGGTCCACTTCAGGGGCAAAGGTATGCTTACGCGTTGGAGGGATCAGGCTAACTTGGTCATATGGGGCGTTTGGGATTCTCCAGTTCTCACTATCGTAGCCCGGTGAGTATTTAGTAAGATCAGTATCATTCCCAATGAGAGTTGCTAGAGGACGTACGACTTTAACACAGGCAGTGAAGTCTTGGTTGTCAAAAGCAGTGTCGTCCTCTTTAAGGCTTGGATATCCGAGAGAGAGGTCAGCAAGGTCAAGTTCCGGCACCCATGCTCTTGCCCGACTTAATGCAGCCACGGCTCCGGCTCTCGCAGATGCCCGCCTTAAATCCTGAATTCGTTGAGGTAGCACTGAAAGATGCCTCAACGCATCTTGTAGAAGCCGAGGAGTGGTATTTGATAAGGCCACAACGGCCAACGCACGTTGTGACCCGGAGTACAGCTGCTCCACTAAGGTATACACCGCCTTAAGCTTGATCAGCATATTTTCCTTCAGATTGGTACTCCTGGGGCCTATATGTTCACAGATACAACAGTAAGCCGGAGGTAACTATTACGATAACTCTTGAAAGATTACAATATTTACGAGTGACTTACCGAAGATGGCTGAGACCATTTGGGATATCTGTCGTTTTAAGTCGGACAGCTCGTTTGTTGCCTCGGCAAGAGATGCTTCTGCTGTTTCGGCCCGAGTCACCAGTGAAGCCCTCTCATCAACCCAAGTTTTCTTCTCCGACTCAAATTTTTTCTTCAGATTCTCTTGTTCGGAGACACTGAATTCAAACTTGGAGTTGGCTTTCTGAGTTTCGAGCTCTTGGGTTTTTAACTGGCTCTTTAGATCAGCAATCTCTGCCTCAAATTTACTTATGGTGGCCTGCATTGACATCAGGCTATGGTAAGAATCATGGTAAGATAACATTCAAGTCCCAAACACTTTACATGTAAAGATACTTGGCACTTGGGGGCTAATGTATGCTTAAAGAATTTTTTAAACCTATTTTTCCGAGTCATACATATTAAGTCTCAAGCACTTTACAAGTAAAGGTACTTGACACTTGGGGGCTAATGTGTAACCCAAATTCAAAGTCTCATGCTATCACCGGGTTAAACATATTCAATTTAAACCGGACAAAACTAACAGTAAGCAGATTATTAAGTCTACATCATATTCATTCATAAGCAATAGACTTGGGGGTTGGTACAAGAAGTAAGGTTCAGAGTAAAAGCTTAAATTATACCTCAGATTTATGGTGTATTTGCTTCACCATGTCAATTTCCAGGTCACGACTACTGTGCACTTGGTTCAGATAGCCCGAGACTATATCACCAATACTTAGGTGAGAATAATCAGTGATGTCTTGTTTGGCTTTCCGACGCTGGGCAAACTCCTCCTTGGCAGTGCACTGGGCAAGAGCAGTAGGCCGGCCCGGTTCAACATATTGGCTCTTCACAATTTCAACCTCCAGCTCAGTCGTCTTGGCCGGGCTAGGAGTTTCTGGGTCATCCGAGTTGTGGATAATGTCTTCTGCAGGCGGGTCAGAAGTTGGCACCGGAATATCAGAAGCCGGTTCAGGTGGTGGCTGATGAGTGGAGCTGTCAAGAACGGATGAGTCAAGCACCGGTTCAGTGACCACCGGGTCTCGGGATGGCTTATTCTTCTTTGCCCTCTTGCTGGGTTTTACTTGCAAACTGTCAATCAAAGTGGAAGGATAAGCATCAAAGTGCAAGTATGGAAAAACTTAAAGTGAGAAAGGTTATATTATCCGGGAGCCGTTTTGAAAGCCGGCATGTTTGATTGCATTGACTCGTCAGAGGAAGGAGAGTTGTCCTGATAATTGGAGTCAGTTGAGTTGAGAGGTTGGCGAATTAAACCCGCCAAATGTAAAGCGGAATGTAAATCGGAGGTAACCTCGGTCTGACGCTTCCTGGTTATGTCGGGTAAGCCGGAAGAGAGTTCTGCATCTTGGTTGGCCCGAGTCCGCCCCTGGTTCTCAAGCTGTTGTTGCTTCAAAAGAAATTGAGGATCTTGGTAAGCTAGAGGATGTGAAAATCTTACTTTCCGGGTCACCCTTCGGATTTTTTGCTTTGACAAAGGCTCTGAGTCGGAGGAGATTATAGTTACCTCTTCATCAACTGCTTGACTGTTCCCTGTGTCCTCCTGAAAGGATAAGAATGTCAGTAAAGTAATGACAAAGGAGTTAAGAAAATCAAAGGATTACCTCCTCCTCATCTGAAGAAGAGTCATCCAATTTGAGCATATCAGAGGCGTTGGGTTTCTTCTTCTTAGAGGTGCCCGTCCTGGCGGCTTTCCATTCAGTCTTCTTGGCCACCCTGGCCTGTTTGGCAGCCTCATGGTCATACTTGACCTTCCAGAAGTTATCACCGGCCTGTGGAAAAAGATAAAGAATCATAAGTACAAGAAGGTAACATATTAAAGTGTATTTGTGAAGATTAGTAACTTACCGCAGGAGCCGGGTTCTTCTTGCAGAAGGGAAGCAAACTGAAGGTGTTACTGGTTATAGTGCCCTCCTTCAATAGCGACTGGACTGTAGCATCTACCACATCATCTGGTAAGTCCTCAGGGCTATGACGCATTGGGTCTTCTTTTTCGCCTGTGTAAGTACACATTAAACCGGAGTGGCGGCTTAATGGTAGTATCCGCCAGGTGACCCAGACCCGGACCTAATCGATGCCACTTAACCCGTTGCCTAAAAGGGCTTTGATCTTCTTGATGGTGGGATTAAGAGGCAGGCGCTCAACAGCAGTCAACTTGTCCGCCAGATGATGGTTGGACTCAAGACGCAGGGCACGAAAGCCGGGCAGAGGCTTCTCATTAGCCGGAGAGGTGTCTTGACAGTAGAACCACGTCTGGTTCCAGTCTTTTGGGTGACTCAGCAGCTCAGCGTAAGGAAAAAGACAATCTCTCCGCCGCTGGATTGAGATGTCGCCAAGCTCAAGACTAGGCCCGTTGGCACGTTCATTCTGCCAGTTCAAATAAAAAAGTTCTCTGAACAGCAGCAGACTTGGTTCCTCTCCTAGGTATACCTTGCAGAAGACTTGAAAATTACACAGATTTGACACGGAATTGGGTCCAATGTCTTGAGGGTTCAGGTCAAAGAAATCCAAAACTTCTCTAAAGAATTTTGAGCCGGGAGGGGCAAATCCCCGGTTCATATGATCTATGAAAACTACTACCTCCCCATCTTTGGGTTGAGGTATCTCCTCAGATGGGTGAGGGGCACGATAAGACATGGCCTCCTTCTTTGGCAAATGGCCAGACTTCACAAATTCGGCAAGTTTGCTTTTGGTCACTGTGGATGGAACCCAGTTGCAAGTCACAGGGGCCTTAGCCGCCTTAGGAGCCATGACAATAATTGGCCTACAACAAAATAAGAAAGCTCCGGTTCAACTTTAATCCGGAGAGATATCTAAATTGTTCATAGTGGCGGCTTAAGCAAGGGGCCTAATGATATAAGGGTGATTGTGCAGTAATGTTTAAGCCGCTATCAGTATCAAGAGCAATTCAAAAAATTTAAGATCATGAGAGGAAGGCAAGGCTCACAATTCAGTATCACTTATTTAAACTGGACACCTAGACAGCAGCGATAGAAGCAAGTTTTATGGAAGAAACTTTCCGGGTGATAGAAACAAGCTTCACAGACGACAGCTATTATCATGGATCAAATTATTGTTCTGAAAGGAAAATTTTCTAGACCTAGAAACCGAGCAGAGAAGTTCATACATTTGAAGAGGGTTTCTTAGCAAGGAAACTGAGATCTATTTCTATGCAAGATCAATACAAACAACTACCACGGCTATTCTGTACAGTTTTTACGACCTAAACGGGGCGTTGAAGATGAGAACTAGCGAGGGTTTGTGAAGCTCAGAGATGAACGCCGACAAACTTAGCAGAGTTCCAATGCAGATCTGAGAAAGGGGAGGAGAGGAACTCACAGATGAAGACGAGCTGCGGAGATTCACCGATGTTTTCTGGTCAGAGTCAGGTCGATGCGGTGGCCTGAGTCGATGCAGACGAGGGGGTCGACGGCGGCGGCGGCGGCGGAACTCGAGTGGCAGAGAGGAGAGAAAGAAGACGACTGGAAAGAGAAGAATGAAAGACCTAAGGTCACGCCTATTTATAGGGAGAGGATAACTGAGATGGCGCGGGAAACGAGGAGATAAGAATCACTATCCAGCGGCCCCGACGCCTCGATTTTCGGAACGCTTAATAAAGCAGAGATCCGTTGAAGGAAACGACGGAATAGAAAATGAATTAAAAAAGGATGACATCATGCCGGGTTAAGATGGATCTAAAAGATGACGTCACAGCGGGTTAAAAGAAAAGCCCTCTGTACAGTCAGAAGACTAAAGATTTATTCTTTAGAAGTATATTTTTTTAAGATTAACATGAACAGGTTCAAATCAATCTGGGGCCTAATGTTGGGGATATGGCTATTTGTGTAAGCCGCCCAGGAGGGGCCGGGTTACGCAAAGAGGACTCATCAGAGGAAGCCCAAGACCAAGCATGAAGATGGCGGTTCAATAAAGGGCTTAAGGCCCACAGGCGGCTTAAGGCCCGTTGTAATAAACCGCCATGATGGCATGACTTTTAACGTAAGGTAGATTTAACTGGTCACCGAGCCGGACACTGTTTATAAGCCGGCCGAGACTTTGTAAGGCACAAGGCGTCAACCCGTGTATATAAGGGGACGACCTGCTAGCGGCTTAGGGCAAGAAACAACTCATCGAGATCCGGGCATAGCGTTTCTCGCTCCCTGGTCATCGAAACATCAATACCAACCCAACTAGATGTAGGCCTTACCTTCACCGTAAGGGGCCGAACTAGTATAAACTCTCGCGTGTCCCTTGTCCTGATTTAACCCCTTCAAGCTTCCTAGTTGCGATGGCTCCACAACTAAGTCCTTTCACGAGGACATCTGACGTGACTATTCCACGACACACGCGATCCGTAGATCGATCTTGTTTGCCTTGCCTTGTCCTCCAGTATATCCCCAAGGTCTGGCGCATTTTCCCGTGCCTTGGTATTTTTTGAGCGACGCCGGGGTGCGGCTTAAGTGGATGGCCGAGAGGCCTCTCTGTCGCGACCACGAGGTGGCCGGTTGGCCGTATCATGCGCTGATGATGTAGGTTTAGGTGCTTCCTCCTCTAATCGGGGTAGCAGCTTGCGTTTTGGGTAGCTCTTGGAGGGGCGTTCGAGTTCGTACTCTTCAGCCGCCAGGACTTCAGTCCATCTGTCGGCTAGCAAATCTTGGTCAGCTCTAAGTTGCTGCTACTTTTTCTTGAGGCTGCTTGCCGTGGCCATAAGCCTGCGTTTGAAACGCTCTTGCTCGATGGGATCCTCAGGCACGACAAATTCATCGTCGTCGAGGCTTGCCTCGTCTTCGGAGGGAGGCATGTAATTATCGTCCTCTACCTCTCTACCTGCCGCTCTCTCATGAGGGCTGGCTTCTCCATCCTCCTGCCCTGAATCCTGCTGGAGGGGGTTGTCTTCGGCACTGTCCGGGGTGTTATTGTCTCCCGTGCCGGAATCACCGTTTTTACTGTGGCGGGATTTAGAGCGGCGCCGCTGACGCCAGCGCTTAGGCTGTTTCTTGGAGGGGTCATCCTCCGTTGTTCCGTCGCCATTCCCATCTTTTCGGATGTCCACCATGTATATGTCGTATGACGAGGTGGCCTTCCAGCGCCCTGTAGGCGCTGCTTCTTGGTTGTCTCCTGCATCGTCGTCCATACCGTCGATGTCTTCGGAGTCGAAGTCGAGCATGTCGGTTAAATCATCGACAATGGCTACGAAGTGGGTGGTGGGTGGGCTTTGAATTTCTTTGTCGTCCGCATCCCAACCTTCCTGACTATAGTCCGGCCAGGGCTCTCCTGATAAAGAGAGAGATTTTAGTGAATTCAGGATGTCACCAAAGGGCGAGTGCCGAAAGATGTCCGCGGAGGTGAACTCCATGATCAGCGCCCAATCGGCGATTGGCAGGGGCGCGGAAGGTTCGGAGTCCGGAGAGGAGTCCGGCGCCTTGGAGTCACGAGCTTCGCAAAGGACAGGGTTGGTGTTCGGCTCAATCGCCGTAGAGATAGCAGCCCCCGTGGCGGTGTCCAGCCACCCGTCCTTGATCGGCGCAGTCGGCTCCGAGCTAAGGGTTGGAGCGGACACTTGTGCGGCCTCCAGGGAACTGTCCGGCGGCAGAGCTAGATCATGCCCATCGTGACAGTGCGGCGCGCTTGGCTGCGGCTCGAACCCGTCAAAGATCAAGTCTACACGGACGTCAGCCGTATAGTTCAAACTTCCAAATCTGACCTGATGGCCAGGGGCATAGCTTTCAATCTGCTCCAGATGGCCAAGCGAATTGGCCCGCAGTACAAAGCCGCCGAATAGGAAGATCTGTCCGGGGAGAAAAGTCTCACCCTGGACCGCATCGTTGTTGATGATCGGAGGAGCCATCGAGCCTGAAGATGACGACACAGAGGAACTCTCAATGAAAGCACCAATGTCGGTGTCAAAACCGGGGGATCTTGGGTAGGGGGTCCCGAACTGTGCGTCTAGGCGATGGTAACATGAGACAAGGGACACGATGTTTTTACCTAGGTTCGGGCCCTCTCGATGGAGGTAAAACCCTACTCCTGCTTGATTAATATTGATGATATGGGTAGTGCAAGAGTAGATCTACCACGAGATCAGAGAGGCTAAACCCTAGAAGCTAGCCTATGGTATGATTGTTGTTCGTCCTACGGACTAAAACCCTCCGATTTATATAGGCACCAAAGAGGGTTAGGGTTACACAGAGTCGGTTACAATGGTAGGAGATCTACATATCTATATCGCCAAGCTTTCCTTCCACGCCAAGGAAAGTCCCATCCAGACACGGGACGAAGTCTTCAATCTTGTATCTTCATAGTCCAGGAGTCCGGCCAAAGGCTATAGTCCGGCCATCCGGACACCCCCTAATCCAGGACTCCCTCAATGGCACTCGGGCCCTAGTGACAAGCATTAAGCATAGCAAAGTCATAGCAACATCAATCTCAGAACATAGTGGATACTAGGGATCAAACCCTAACAAAACTAACTTGATTACATGGTAAATCTCATCCAACCCATCTGTCACGCCCAATATGCGACCCTATCCAAAAGGAACTCGAAGGTCCCACCAAGGATAGACCCGCATATTGAAACGCTTTTGCAAGGTGGATATCATTACATCAACATTACATAATATATGGGGATACATACATAAGGCATACAATGCCACATGAATACAACATCACAATACATCAGAGCACCATCCGACTACGGATGAATCACAAACAGAAACTCAAACGACATCCACCCTGCTAGCCCAGGCTGCCGACCTAGAACCTATCCCCTTATCGAAGAAGAAGTAGAAGAAGAACTCAACGCAAGCAAGCATCGCTCTCGTGTCATGAACATCACGTGAACCTGTACCTGCAACTGTTGTTGTAGTAATCTATGAGCCACGAGGACTCAGCAATCCCATTACCATGGGTATCAAGACTAGCAAAGCTTAAAGGGAAAGGAAGGGGTAAAGTGGTGAGGCTGCAGCAGCGACTAAGCATATATGGTGGCTAACATACGCAAATAAGAGCGAGAAGAGAGCAAAAGGAACGGTCGTCAACTAGTAATGATCAAGAAGTGATCCTGAACTCCTACTTACATCAAACATAACCCAGAAACCGTGTTCACTTTCCGGACTCTGCCGAAAAGAGACCATCACGGCTACACACGCGGTTGATGTGTTTTAATTCGGATCTGGTGTCAAGTTGTCTACAACCGAACATTAACAAATTCCCATCTGCCTATAACCCCAGGCACGGCTTTCGAAATATTATACCCTGCAGGGGTGTCCCAACTTAGCCCATGACAAGCTCTCGCAATCAACGAAGGAATAGACCTTCTCCCAGGAAGACCCGATCAGACTCGGAATCCCGGTTTACAAGACATTTCGACAATGGTAAAACAAGACCAGCAAGACCGCCCGATGCGCCGGCATCCTGATAGGAGCTGCACATATCTCGTTCTTAGGGCAACACCGGATGAACACTACGTATAACTAAAACCAGCCCTCGAGTTTCCCCGAGGTGGCGCTGCAAGTGGCTCTGGTTCGGACCAACACTTAGACAAGCACTGGCCCGGGGGGGCTATAATAAAGATGACCCTCGAGAGAGCGACTCCCAAGGGAAAAGTAGGTGGTGGTGAGGCAAATGGTAAAACCAATGTTGGGCCTTGCTGGAGGAGTTTTATTCAAAGCGAACTGTCAAGGGGGTCCCATAAATCACCCGACCGCGTAAGGAACGCAAAATCCGGGAACATAACACCGGTATGACGGAAACTAGGGCGGCAAGAGTGGAACAAAACACTAGGCATAAGGCCAAGCCTTCCACCCTTTACCAAGTATATAGATGCATTAATAAGATAAGAGATATTGTGATATCCCAACCAAAATCCTGTCCACCATGGAGAAATCTTCAACTTCACCTGCAACTAGCAATGCTATAAGAGGGGCTGAGCAAAAGCGGTAACATAGCCAAGCAACGGTTTGCATAGGTAAGGTGTCAAAGGTTAGAGGTTCATGGCAATATGGGATGGCTTGAATAAATAGGTGATAGGTAACGCTGCATAGCGAAAGAACGAAGCAACTAGCATAGCAATGATAGTAGTGAGATCCAGGGTAGCGGTCATCTTGCCTGAAATCCTGCTAGGAAGAAGAAAAAGTCCATGAAGAAGACGAACGGATGAAGCCGAACCAAGCGTAGACGAACGAATCCTCACGATCGCAACGAAACAGGAAACTATCGAGAAGAAACACACAACATAGTAAACACACCACACATGAACAAGACATGATGCACAAACAAGCATGATGCATGACAAATCTAAATGAGGCTACTCATGGCAAGAGATGATGCAAACAAGAGCAACACATCAAGGCAAGTTTAAATGAGGCCGGGAACAACATATAGCAATTCCGGTAAGTCCTCATATGCATATTTCGAAGTTGGTCCAGATCTGAATAAACCTTATGTTCAAGTTGTTAAACAACAAGTTAAGATGCACCAAGATGATCTACACGAGATTCTAGTCAAGTTACATATAAAGTTCATTTAGTTCGGGGCTACGGCTTAGAAGATATGAGCAAAACAAGTCAAGCATGGCATTGATGCAAAATGCACCCAAACATCAAGCAAACACCTCAAAACAAGGATGCAACATGATAATATGACGCTACATGCAAAACTAAGCAAGTTTCATATAGAGCACACTCAAAACGGAGCAACGGTTTAACACACACACATGAAACAAGTTTAAAGGACAAGCTGTCCAAAACAGCAACTAGGCATATTGCAAGCATCAAAACAACATGCTACAGCACCCCAACATAATAACAAAAGGCATGCGCATGATGTACAGGTAAAGCACAACAAACATGAACACTGAGCTATCTCTATAAATCACTAGAACATGCTCAAACACACATGGTAAGATTGCAAGTTACCACAATTTCAGACTTTGCAGAAAATAACAGCACGATGCAATGTTCAGAGCTATCAAACAACATGTTACAGGAACTTATAATTGATAACAAAGGCATGGCATGAATCTACTAATTGCATAGAAAAAGAGTCCCTTACTGACCATAAGCTAAAAAGGATCATAGAATATAATGGCACCCACGTAAACATAGCAAGTTTTTATACAGATCCAAACATGGCAGGAACATAATTATGAAGGCATGTAGATGAGCTTGTGCAACTCACTACAGAGCAAAACATGGCATGGCAAGGCTACCAACAGTAAGAAGGCATGTTTGTGAAGCTAAGCAAGTCAAGAACACGTTTATAGGGTGCATGGATCACTAGGAAAACACATGGAAACAACTGAACTTAATGTAAACAGGCTGACAGCAACATTTTCAAGCAACTTTGGAGCAAGATTACAACAACCTACAGCAACCTATAAATGCAACCAGGGGCATGGATGGATAGAGGAAGACATGTAGTTCAAGACATACTTATAGAATATCTCCAGATTATGCAAAGAATGACTAGTAGCAACATGTTTACATGGCATCAAAATTACAGCAGAACAGGGACTAAAATCAGCGTTAACACGAAGCCTAGTTTGCATGCTTGTGCTAGTCACCACGTTGATCAAAAAAATACATGGCATACACCCCTGTAAAGATGGCATGGCATAGTTCAAAACACATTTAGGAATCAACCTCATCGAATGCATACATCAATCATGGCAAAAATGACAAAAGAGCTCGTTCTGACAGTTTTAGCAGATTAACAATATGAAGCACTCTTACGGCGACGATTCAGGCATCAAGATGAGCTCAAATGAATATGATGCAATGGAATGAAATGATGTACTCTTTGAGACAAACTATTTGACATATTGCACGCACGAAACGGAGCTACGGATGCAAAGATAACGCGCGACGAACATGGCATAAAATTTACTGAAACTGGGGACTTAGTGGATCTCGGGGTCAACCTGACAGATCTGCATGGTTTACGAGGTTCGCCGGGGAACCTCGCCGGAGACGACGGAGATGGCTGGAGAAGTCGGGTGGGGCCGGGGAGAGGATGGCCCGGGGCTGCGCTGGGGCGGAGGAGGCCGGGGCGGCGCCGGAGGAGCTGCAGGCTCCGGCCAGGGCGCGGGACGGCCAAGGCGCGGCTGCCGGA
>NC_057810.1:565968917-566163399 GCF_018294505.1 Triticum aestivum | reverse complement strand
GGGGGCGACGTGGCGCGCCGCGATTGGGCGCGGGCGACGGCGCGACTGAGGTGGCAGCGCGCTATTGGCCGGGGTGAGGTGGCTGGCGGCGGTGGACGCGTCTGGCGGCGGGGTGGACATGTCCGGCGGGCGAGAGGGAGGATTTTGATCTAGGGTTTGCCCGAGATTTCGGGGGAGGGGCTATTATATAGGTAGAGGGAGCTAGGAGAGTCCAAAAGGAGCACGGTTTTCGCCCACACGATCCTGATCGAACGACGGAGAGAATGGAGGGGAGTTAGATGGGTTTTGGGCCACTTTGGAAGGGGTGTTTGGCTGCAAAGAGAGAGGGGCTTACGGTTACCCGGTTAACCGTTAGAGTAACGACCTCCAAATGGCACGAAACTTGATAGACGGTCTACCGGTGCTATACCAAGGCCGCTTGGCAGGACTCGGTCCATTCCGAGAAAGTTTAATACCCACTCACGAAAAGAGAGAAGAGGGGGACGCCAGAGGGAATAGGAGCGCCGGATTGCAAAACGGACAACGGGGAAAATGCTCGGATGCATGAAACGAAAACGTATGCAATGCAATGCACATGATGACATGACAAAATGCAACACGCAAGCAAATGACATGGCAACGACGGTGAATAACTGGCGGACACCTGGCGCATCGGATCCGGGGCGTTACACCATCACCGTCCAGCAAGCCTACGATGGAATTACTCACGCACGGGGGTGAGCATCATGAAGTTGGTGATGGAGGATGGTTGATGATGACGACGGCGACGGATCCCCCTCTCTGGAGCCTTGAACGGACTCCAGATCAGCCCTCCCGAGAGAGTTTAGGGCTTGGCGGCGGCTCCATATAGTAAAACGCAATGAATCTTTCTCCCTGATTTTTTTCTCCCCAAACGTGAATATATGGAGTTGGAGTTGAGGTCGGTGGAGCTCCAGGGGGCCCACGAGGCAGGGGGGTACGCCCCCACCATCGTGGAGAGGGTGTGGGCCCCCTGACATTGATTCTTTCACCAATATTTTTTATTAATTCCAAAAGGTTGCTCCGTGGATTTTCAGGTCATTCCGAGAACTTCTATTTCTACACAAAAATAACACCATGGAAGTTCTGCTGAAAACAACGTCAGTCCGGGTTAGTTCCATTCAAATCATGCAAGTTAGAGTCCAAATCAAGGGCAAAAGTGTTTGGAAAAGTAGATACGACGAAGACGTATAACTCCCTGCCTCGTGGCTTCCTCATTTGCTTCTTGACGTCCACTCCAAGTCTCCTGGATTGCGTTTGTTCCAAAAATAACTCTCCCGAAGGTTTCATTCCGTTAGGACTGCGTTTGATATTCCTTTTCTGCGAAACACTGAAATAGGCAAAAAAACAGCAATTTGGGCTGGGCCTTCGGTTATTAGGTTAGTCCCAAAAATAATACAAAAGTGTATAGTAAAGCCCATAAACATCCAAAACGGGTAATATATGTCAGGACCCCGACTCAATGCCACATCGATCTAGCATGTAACACCTCATATCACTTTGCGGCGTCACGCATGGTATTCCCACGGGTGTCGCCTTACCTTTGCCCGGGACCGTTTGCGCCTTTTGGCACACGTATATGATAGTGTCGCTAGCATCCATATGATAAGGAGCCCGGGCTGACATGGCTAGTCGTAAATCCAAAGTGGCACAAACTTACAGGGACAGGCATCCATGACCCAACATCGAACGTGTCAGTCATCAGCGAGTGAATCCAGGCTGTAGCACTAGGCTAGCAGGACTCCGGTGAACCGGGCTGCAGCGGGCTAACATGACTCCGGTATTCATCGCGTGATATTGAAAGTGCTAGTATCGACTAGAGGGGGGTGAATAGGCGATTTTTATGAAAGTCTTCAAAACTTGGAAGTTTCAAAGACAAACAACAGAAACAACCTAATTGATATGCAGCGGAAGATAAACTACCCTAAACAAGCCATAGTCAAGTATGTAATGATGTGAAAACACAGGACTAATAGCAGTTAGGTAGTAAGGATCAAGATGGAAGATAGTGTGAAGCCAATCAACAATAGTAGTCAAGCAATGAAGTCAAACAGATATACAGATGAGTAATGACTTCATGAAGACAAACTTAAGTAAGGTTGGAAGGGATAGAACTAGTTGCTTGTTGAAGACACAGGATTTGTTGGACCAGTTCCAGTTGCTATGACAACTGTACGTCTGGTTAGGGAGGCTGAGATTTAACTCAGAAGACCGTGTCTTCACCTTATTCCCCTTGAGCTAAGGACACCCAGTCCTCGCCCAATCACTCTGGTAAGTCTTCAAGGGAGACTTCCAAACCTTGACAGACTTCGTTCACCGGCAATCCACAATGACTCTTGGATGCTCAGAACGCGACGCCTAACCGGCTGGAGGATTCACAGTCCTCAAGTGTAAAAATTCTTCAGGTCACACAGACAGAAAGACTTCAGTGATGCCTAACACTCTTTGGCTCTGGGTGTTTGGGATTTGTCCTCGCAAGGATTTCTCTCTCTCAAATGCTTCAAGGTGGGTTGCTCTCAAATGACAAAAGCCGTGCACAAACTCTGAGCAGCCACCAATTTATGGTGTAGGGGGTGGGCTATTTATAGCCACTAGGCAACCTGACCTGATTTGTCCAAAATGACCCTGGGTCACTAAGGAACTGACACATGTTCCAACGGTCAGATTTCAAACACACGCGACAACTTTACTTGGGCTACAAGCAAAACTGACTCATCCAGCTCTGGATAAGATTTGCTCTCATTGTCTTCGCTCGAAGACATAGGATTTGGGTTGAGCATCACTTCAGTCACTCTGACTTAGTTCACTTGGACCCCACTTAACAGTACGGTGGTTCCTATGACTCAAAAAGAAGAAAGGAAATGACGAAACCACATAGTCTTCGCGCTCCATTGTCTTCACGTAATGTCTTCTCATGTCATAGTCTTCAATATGAATATCTTCTCATACCACCATTGTCTTCAATGTCTTCATACATTTTTAGGGGTCATCTTCGGTAGGTAAACCGAATCAACGAGGGACACTACCTGCGTTATCCTGCAATTCTCACAAACGCATAAGTCCCTCAACCAACTTTGTCGTCAATACTCCAAAACCAACTAGGGGTGGCACTAGATGCACTTACAGACATTTCCCCGAAGGGACAGACACAGGAACGAAGAAGGACACATGCCGGCCAGCCTAAGTGTTCCGGAGCAGTAGCAAACTTCCATGGCTCAGTGGAACCACTAGGAGACATTTCCCAGTAAGAGAGGCTACTAAGGATAAACAACTAGATAATCAGATCCCACACATACCAAGCATTTCAATAACATACACACAATATGCTCGATATGTGCAAATGCAACATGGCATCACAACATGACTCTACAACTCAAGTATTTTATTCAATAGGCTCCGAGGAGCGAGATATTACAAACATGGGTCTCACGACCCAACATTCAGAGCATACAAGTCAAGCACATGCGGAAGCTTAACATGTATGAGTACAGACATCTACAAAAGAAAAAGGCTGAGAAGCCTGACTATCTACCAGATCCTGCCGAGGGCACAAGATCGTAGCTGAGGTAACAAACTAAACATCGAAGTCCACACGGAACTACTAGTGAGACTGAAGTCTCTCTACAAAAACATAAAATAGGCAAACGTGAGTACAAATGTACCTAGCAAGACTTACATCAGAACTATCTACTTATGCATCATTATCAACAAAGGGTATGGTGGGGTTTAACTGCAGCAAGCCAGCTTTGACTCAGTGGCTATCCTAAACTACGACTGCAAGTAACTCTTTTGAGGTGGCGCACACAAGTCCACACATTCACCATATCAATACACCACTATGGATCCGCTCCCGTCTCCCTACGAGAACGCCATCCATAGCACTCACGCTTATCTTGCGTATTTTAGAGTATCCACTTTCACTTGTCTATGAACTGTACAGGCAACCCAGAAGTCCTTTACCGCAGACACGGCTATTCGAATAGATGATGTTAACCCTGTAGGGGTGTACTTCTTCACACCCGCTCTCACCACTTACCGCCGTTTACACGACATGTACTCGGCAACCTTCAAGCGGAAGCCCAACGAGGGTGGCGACCATGACCTACCTAAACACTCAAGTCTCTAGTCCAGGTTTATCGCCTATTCAGGTTCCATCCGCAGGGAGTCCAGCCGAGGTTTCCACATACGGCCCCGAACGATGTGTACAGGGTTCTGTGACACCAAATGGGCGCCCGGTATACCGGGCCACGTGCCTACCACATCATTGCCCACCCCTCCGGTCAGCGCTGCCCACGGCCTCCAGCATACTACAAACACCAGAAACTACTTGCAACTCCTGGACAGAGAACAAGGGTGATTAAGAAGCCGAGAGGGTCCATTGGTTTCGGGCCCAATGCGTGGTAGTAATTGTTTCATGGATCACAAACACAGAACTCGGCTCCTGAGGACGGCTTCAATGAGACAACCCACCATGTACTCCTACATGGCCTCTCACCGCTACCTTTACCAAATCATGTTCACACACTTAGCTCACACACAGAAGGACATGTTCACACACCTCTGACTCATCCCCGATGAATCAGACCTGACTCAGCTCTAAGCAGTAGCAGGCATGACAAACAAGCATGAATGAGTAGGCACAACAGGGCTCAAACAACTCCTACTCATGCTAGTGGGTTTCATCTATTTACTATGGCAATGACAGGTCATGCAGAGGATAAAGGGGTTCAGCTACCGCAACAAGTAACAAATGATTCGTTGTTGTCCTAATGCAGTAAAAGAAAGCAGGAGCGAGAGAGTAAGATTGTATCGGAATGAACAAGGGGGTTTTGCTTGCCTGGCACTTCTGAAGATAGTATATTTCTTCATTGGTGTCATCGATCACATCGTCGGTACACGTCTTACTGAGAGGGGAGAAGCACCAACAAACAAAGAAGAAGCACAATCAATGCAATGCACAATATGATGCATGATCATGACATGGCAATATGATGTGGTTTGAGCTAATGCAACTAGCAGCAAGTTAAATGAAGTTGGTTTGAACCCTAGGTTCAAATTCAAACTCCACATGAGGCATTTCAAATGCCATTTATTCAAATTGTTGTATACATCAGATTTAAGTTGTTCAAACATGCATGAAAATGGTACAGATGGATAGATTGGATTTTTCTGATCATTTTTCATATATAATTTATTTCATTTGGAGTTACGGTTGATATTCTATGATTTTTAGAAGTTTAGGCAATTTTCTGGATTTTCCTGTATTAAAATAAATCCAGAAAATAGCTTATTGCGTCGGCAGGGCATCAGTGTGACATCAGCAGGTCAACACACCAGGTCCAGGTCAAACCTAACCAGTGGGACCCATACGTCAGTGTCTCAGGCTGGTTTAGGTGGATGACAAGTCAGACCGGTCAACGGCCACGTTAGCGAGGTCAACGCCGACGCGTGGGGCCACTGTGTTTAGATTAATCTTAATCTATTCTTATTAGCTGGTTAGTTAGGCAGCAGGACCTGCATGTCAGTGAGAGTGTAGGTTAATTAGAAGAGTCATTAACTGCTAATGACGGTGCCACGTCGACGGCTAAACGCCGGTGCTAAGCACAGCACGACGGCGTCGCCCGTCCGGCCAACTCCGGCGACGAGAGATCGCGCGGCCGGGCACGTTGGATCGCCCGTAGCTGGGCGCATCTGATGGTGGTGGTGGCTGGACCAGGGGTGGTCTCTGGCGGCGCCGGCAATGACAACAGCGGCGGCCGAAGTTCGGGATAGCACGGGCGCGGGGCTGCAGTGCTCGGGCGAGCTAACGGAGTGGCTAGGCAGCCTCCTGGAGGTGCCAGGAGCATATCAGTACCCCTAGAGCGAGCAGGAGAAGCTCGGGAGCATGGGCTCGCCGGTCATGGCGGACAGCGGCCTCGGGTGATCTCAGGGCTGTGGCTAGAGGGCGAAAATGACGCGGGGAGGAGAGGGAAAAAGCGGCGGAGCTCATAGGGAGGTCGTTGAGAAGATCAGTGGGCTCGGGGGTGACCGGAGCGAGGGGAATCGATGAACGGCGTCCGGCGGGTTCCGAGGTTGAAGACGACCAGATGGTAGCGATGCGGGGACTCCGGCAAAGCGTGGCTCGGTGGGGAGGGTGAGGGCATCACGGCGGAGGTCTTGGACAGCACGGGGAGGCAATGGGAGAACGGTGGACGCGATGGCAGTGAACAGCGGCGACGGCTTCGCTATGCTTCGGGAGAGAGAGCAAGGGAGGCGAGGCAGGGAGAGAGTGGAGCGGTTGAGGGGTCCAGGGGGTCTGCGTGGCAATGCCAGAGGCGTCCAGGCCCTCGGCGTCAAGCAGGAGGTGGCGCGTCACATGGCTTCGCGCGCCGGGCACGCGCCCGTCCTCCTGGCAAGGAGGAAGATGATAGGGGAGGGGCCAGGCGGGCTGGGCCGCGCAGGTGGGCCAGCATAGGAGCTGGGCCGGTTGCTGGCGCCAGGTAAGTCCTTCTCTCCCTCTCTTCTAATTGTTTTTGTTTTTCTATTATTCTGTAACTTCAGGGCTTTATTAAAAATACTTCAACGGATCCAGAAATCATGAAACTGCTCAATGCCACTGTTTGGAATATAACCAACAGCAAACATTTTAGTTTATGATTATTTGAGCATTTAAAATATTTTATAGCATTTAAATGCCCAAATGCAAATAGAGTATGATTTAATTCAGAGCCCAATATGTCCTGCAAAAATATAAACCATTTTTGGTAGATGCTTCCACCTCAAACCAGAAATGTTGAACATATTTAGAGGGCATTTTGAGTTCAATGAAAAAGATTTTATTTTGACCCTAGTTGAATTCATTTGGTGCTAGGGTTTAAGCATCCCCATTTCAAGTTTAAATGAAAATGAAAATGATGCATGGATGCAATGCCACTAATTACAAGCGGATTTCTAGGGCTGTGACAACTCACCCCCACTAAACAAGAATCTCGTCCCGAGATTCAAGATGTGAGGTAAGAAGATAGAGGGCGTACAAGACCAACACAATCTTCACGATCCAGGTTGCACCTCATAAGGTTGTTGATTTGTTGCATACATTGATCTTGACATCCTCGCTTTTGAGATATTCATCTACGCGATGACGACGGAAAGAAACTCTACTAGGATTGATCTTCTCAAAGATCGAACTATACAATCTCAACTCGCGGAATGAGATGTTGAAACATTTCGAGTGGAGACACAAAACACATCGAGAGGGATGGAAGAACAACGACGGGGTTTGATTTGGTAGGCAACAATTCCACGCTTTAGAAAGATGGTGGATGGTGTCAAGGTGGCGAGGAAATAATTGCCATGATCCCGTTACGGGGCACCTTGGAAAAGGTGACTCGTTGAACTATTCCCTTAGGAGGCAAAAAGAATTACTTTTGATTCAGAGATCATTGAAACTCTTTAAACCAGCCTAAGGCAATCACAATCGATCTTTTGGTGGGGTTCAAAGGAATGACATATCCGAAATCGAATAAATGATGTGGACTACCTTGTTGAAGACAACGCGATGGATGATTTTGCTTATCACCGGAAATGGATGGGACCCATGACAAGACCACTTTTAAAGATGATCTTGGACAGCAACTGCTGAGAAGGGCAGCGCGTGGGGAATTGGCACCACGGTGGTGCAAGCTGGGAACAAAATGCAAATGTTGGGAGTGTTCCAACCATCATATCTGCCTGAGATTCAGATCTGGTTGGTGTCAGAATATTTCAGACTCATCAAGTCCAGAAGGAAAAAATGAAAGTTTGCAACACAAATCGACGAGATGACGTCGCGAGATTCTCGGGAAATGAACTACGATAGCAAGCTCCAAAACATGAGCTGGTTCTGCTACAACATGTGAACACGTTGTCAGAGACAAGCATGACCACACAGTAGTCTTATAATAAAACACTACCGAGTTCAGGAGGGAAACCATCATCGAGGATATCGAAGTCCTTGCGTAAGTCTAGCTCTTAAGAAGAAACTTCTTCTCCTTGAACAAATCAACCAGTGGCTTGGTGTGCTAGGAATACATATAGAATGAAGGTTCCAAGTCTCCAGACCACAGAATACTTTGTTGGAAATATGCCCTAGAGGCAATAATAAATAAGTTATTATTATATTTCCTTGTTCATGATAATCGTTTATTATCCATGCTATAATTGTATTGATAGGAAACTCAGATACATGTGTGGATACATAGAGAACACCATGTCCCTAGTAAGCCTCTAGTTGACTAGCTCATTGATCAATAGATGGTTACGGTTTCCTGACCATGGACATTGGATGTCATTGATAACGGGATCACATCATTAGGAGAATGATGTGATGGACAAGACCCAATCCTAAGCCTAGCACAAAGATCGTAGTTCGTATGCTAAATCTTTTCTAATGTCAAGTATCTTTTCCTTAGACCATGAGATTGTGCAACTCCTGGATACCGTAGGAATGCTTTGGGTGTACCAAACGTCACAACGTAACTGGGTGGCTATAAAGGTGCACTACAGGTATCTCCGAAAGTGTCTGTTGGGTTGGCACGAATCAAGACTGGGATTTGTCACTCCGTGTGACGGAGAGGTATCTCTGGGCCCACTCGGTAGGACATCATCATAATGTGCACAATGTGATCAAAGAGTTGATCGCGGGATGATGTGTTACGGAACGAGTAAAGAGACTTGCCGATAACGAGATTGAACAAGGTATCGGCATACCGACGATCGAATCTCGGGCAAGTACAATACCGCTAGACAAAGGGAATTGTATACGGGATTGATTGAGTCCTTGACATCGTGGTTCATCCGATGAGATCATCGTGGAACATGTGGGAGCCAACATGGGTATCCAGATCCCGCTGTTGGTTATTGGCCGGAGAGTTGTCTCGGTCATGTCTGCATGGTTCCCGAACACGTAGGGTCTACACACTTAAGGTTCGATGACGCTAGGGTTATAACGGAAGTTTGTATGTGGTTACCGAATGTTGTTCGGAGTCCCGGATGAGATCCCGGACGTCACGAGGAGTTCCAGAATGGTCCGGAGGTAAAGATTTATATATGGAAAGTTGTTGTTCGGGTTCCGGAAAAAGTTCGGGTTTTTTCGGTATTGTACCGGGAAGCTTCCAGAAGGTTCCGGAGGATTCCGGAGGGGTCCGGAGGTCCGGAAATTGTTCCACCACGTCCAATACAGTAGCATGGGCTGTAGGGGCGCGCCCTAGCCTTAATGGGCTAGGGGCACCAGCCCCCCCAAGGCCCATGCGCATGGGAGGGGGAAAACCCTAAAGGGGGAGGCCTCCACTTGACTTGGGAGGCACTCCTCCCCCCTTGGCCGCCGCCCCCAACCCTAGATGGGATCTAGGGGGGCCGGCCCCCTCTTCCCCCCATCTATAAGTAGTGGAGGGGTGGGAGGGCAGCCGCACCACATGTTCTGGCGCAGCCCTCCCCCTCTCCCAAGTACGTCTCCTCTCCCGCGGTGCTTGGCGAAGCCCTGCTGGATCACCACGCTCCTCCATCACCACCATGTCGTTGTGCTGCTGCTGGATGGAGTCTTCCTCAACCTCTCCCTCTCTCCTTGCTGGATCAAGGCGTGGGAGACGTCACCGGGCTGTATGTGTGTTGAACGCGGAGATGCCGTCCGTTCGGCACTAGGATCTCCGGTGATTTGGATCACGACGAGTACGACTCCTTCAACCCCGTTCTCTTGAACGCTTCCGCTTAGCGATCTACAAGGGTATGTAGATGCACTCTCCTTCCCCTCGTTGCTGGTTTCTCCATAGATAGATCTTGGTGACACGTAGGAAAATTTTGAATTTCTGCTACGTTCCCCAATAGTGGCATCATGAGCTAGGTCTATTGCGTAGATTCTTTGCACGAGTAGAACACAAAGTAGTTGTGGGCGTTGATTTTGTTCAATATGCTTACCGTTACTAGTCCAATCTTGTTTCGACGGTATTGTGGGATGAAGCGGCCCGGACCGACCTTACATGTACTCTTACGTGAGACACGTTCCACCGACTGACATGCACTTGGTGCATAAGGTGGCTAGCGGGTGCCAGTCTCTCCCACTTTAGTTGGAACGGATTCGATGAAAAGGGTCCTTATGAAGGGTAAATAGCAATTGGCATATCACGTTGTGGTTTTGCGTAGGTAAGAAACGTTCTTGCTAGAAACCCATAGCAGCCACGTAGAACATGCAAACAACAATTAGAGGACGTCTAACTTGTTTTTGCAGGGTATGCTATGTGATGTGATATGGCCAAGAAGAATGTGACGAATGATATGTGATGTATGAGATTGATCATGTTCTTGTAATAGGAATCACGACTTGCATGTCGATGAGTATGACAACCGGCAGGAGCCATAGGAGTTGTCTTTATTTATTGTATGACCTGCGTGTCATTGAACAACGCCATGTAATTACTTTACTTTATTGCTAACTGGTAGCCATAGTAGTAGAAGTAATAAGTTGGCGACACAACTTCATGGAGACACGATGATGGAGATCATGATGATGGAGATCATGGTGTCATACCGGTGATGATGATGATCATGGAGCCCCGAAGATGGAGATCAAAAGGAGCAAAATGATATTGGCCATATCATGTCACTTTTTGATTGCATGTTATGTTTATCATGTTTATGCATCTTATTTGCTTAGAACGACGGTAATAAATAAGATGATCCCTCATTAAAATTTCAAGAAAGTGTTCCCCCTAACTGTGCACCGTTGTGAAAGTTCGTCGTTTCGAAGCACCACGTGATGATCGGGTGTGATAGATTCTTACGTTCACATACAACGGGTGTAAGCCAGATTTACACACGCGAAACACTTAGGTTAACTTGACGAGCCTAGCATGTACAGACATGGCCTCGGAACACAAGAGACCGAAAGGTCGAGCATGAGTCGTATGGAGGATACGATCAACATGAAGATGTTCACCGATGATGACTAGTCTGTCTCACGTGATGATCGGACACGGCCTAGTTGACTTGGATCATGTAATCACTTAGATGACTAGTGGGATGTCTATCTGAGTGGGAGTTCATAAGATGAACTTAATTATCCTGAACATAGTCAAAAGTTCTTTGCAAATTATGTCGTAACTCGCGCTTTAGTTCCACTGTTTAGACATGTTCCTAGAGAAAATATAGTTGAAAGTTGACAGTAGTGATTGTGCGGACAGAAGAAAGCTTATGTCCTTAATGCACCGCTCAGTGCGCTGAACCCCAAACGTCGTCTGTGGATGTTGCGAACATCGTACATACATGTTTTGATAACTACATGATAGTTCAGTTAAACGGCTTAGAGTTGAGGCACCAAAGACGTTTTTCGAAACATCGCGGAACATATGAGATGTTTCGAGGGCTAAAATTGGGATTTCAGGCTCGTGCCCACGTCAGGAGGTATAAGACCTCCGACGATTTTCTTAGCCTGCAAACTAAGGGAGAAAAGCTCAATCGTTGAGCTTGTGCTCAGATTGTCTGAGTACAACAATCACTTGAATCGAATGGGAGTTGATCTTCCAGATGAGATAGTGATGTTTCTCCAAAGTCATTGCCACCAAGCTGCTAGATCTTCGTGATGAAGTATAACATATCAGGGACAGATATGATGACCCTTGAAGTATTCGCGATGTTTGACACTGCGAAAGTAGAAGTCAAGTAGGAGCATCAATTGTTGATGGTTAGTAAAACCACTAGTTTCAAAAGGGCAAGGGAAAGAAGGGAGACTTCATGAAACGGCAAATCAGCTGCTGCTCTAGTGAAGAAACCCAAGGTTGAACCCAAACCCGAGACTAATGCTTCTGTAATGAGGGGAACAGCCACTGGAGCATAATTACCCTAGATACTTGGTAGATGAGAAGTCTGGCAATGTCGATAGAAGTATATTGGATATACATTATGTTAATGTGTACTTTACTAGTACTCCTAGTATCACCAGGGTATTAAGATACCGATTTGGTTGCTAAATGTTAGTAACTCGAAATAAAAGAGCTACGGAATAAAACGGAGACTAGCTAAAGGTGAGCTGACGATATGTGTTGGAAGTGTTTCCAAGTTTGATGTGATCAAACATCGCACACTCCCTCTACCATCAAGATTAGTATTAAACCTGAATAATTGTCATTTGGTGTTTGCGTTGAGCATAGACATGATTGGATTATGTCTATCGCAATACGGTTATTCATTTAAGGAGAATAATGGTTACTCTATTTATTTGAATAATACCTTCAATGGTCTTGCACCTGAAACGAATGGTTTATTGAATCTCGACCGTAGTGATACACATTTTCATGCCAAAAGATATAAGACAGTAATGATAGTACCACTTACTTGTGGCACTGCATGTAAGTCATACTGGTATAAAACGCATGAAGAAGCTCCATGTTGATGGATCTTTGGACTCACTCGTTTTTGAAAAGTTTGAGACATGCGAACCATGTATATTGGTGTATATGCATGAAGAAACTCCATGCAGATGGATCGTTTGGACTCACTTGATTTTGAATCACTTGAGATATGCAAATCATACCACATGGGCAAGATGACTGAAAAGCCTCGTTTTTAGTAAGATGGAACAAGATAGCAACTTGTTGGAAGTAGCACATTTTGGTGTGTGCAGTCCAATGAGTGCTGAGGCATGCAGTGAATATCGTTATGTTCTTACTTCACAGATGATTCCAGTAGATGTTGAGTATATTTACTTGATGAAACACAAGTCTAAATTATTGAATGGTTCAAGTAATTTCAGAGTGAAGTTGAAGATCATTGTGACAAGAGGATAAAATGTCTATTATATGATCATAGAGATGAGTATCTGAGTTACGAGCTTTGGCACGCAATTAAGACATTGTGGAAATTGTTTCACAATAAATACCGCCTGGAACACCATAGTGTGATGGTGTGTCCGAACATCATAGTTGCACCCTATTGGATATGGTGCGTACCATGATATCTCTTATCGAATTACCACTATCGTGCATGCGTTAGGCATTAGAGACAACCGCACTCACTTTAATAGGGTACCACGTAATTCCGTTGAGATGACACCGTGATAACTATGGTTTAGAGAAACCTAAGTTGTCGTTTCTTGAAAGTTTGGGGATGCGACGCTTATGTGAAAAAGTTTCAGGTTGATAAGCTCGAACCCAAAGCGGATAAAATGCATCTTCATAGGACACCCAAAACAGTTGGGTATACCTCCTAATTCAGATCCGAAAGCAATAGGGATTGTTTCTTGAATCGGGTCCTTTCTCGAGGAAAAGTATGTCTCGAAAAGTTGAGTGGGAGGATGGTGGAGACTTGATATGGTTATTGAACCATCACTACAACTAGTGTGTAGCAGGGCACAAGAAGTTATTCCTGTGGCACCTACACCAATTGAAGTAGAAGCTAATGATAGTGATCATGAAACTTCGGATCAAGTCACTACCGTACCTCGTAGGGTGACAAGGATGTGTACTGCTTCAGAGTGGTACAGTAACCCTGTCTTGAAGGTCATGTTGCTAGACAACAATGAACCTATGAGCTATGGAGAAGCGATGGTGGGCCCAAATTCTGACAAATGGTTAGAAGCCATGAAATCCGAGATAGGATCCATGTATCAGAACAAAGCATGGACTGTGGTGGACTTGCCCGATGATCGGCAAGCCATTGAGATAAATGGATCTTTAAGAAGAAGACGGACGTGGACGGTAATGCCAGCGTGAAGCTCGACTTGTGGCGAAGAGTTTTTCAAAAGTTCAAGGAGTTGACTACGATGAGATTTTCTCATCCGTAGCGATGCTTAAGTCAGTCGGAATCATGTTAGCATTAGCTGCATTTATGAAATCTGGCAGATGGATGTCAAAACGAGTTTCCTTACCAGTTTTTGTAGGGAAAGGTTGTACGTGATACAATCAGAAAGGTTTTGTCGATCCTAAGGATGCTAAAAGGTATGCTAGCACCAGCGATCCTTCTAAGGACTGGAGTAAGCATCTCGGAGTTGGAATGAACGCTTTGATGAGATGATCAAAGATTTTGAGTTTATACAAAGTTTATGAGAAACTTGTATTTCCAAAGAAGTGAGTGGGAGCACTATAGAATTTCTGAAGAGTATATGGTTGACATATTGATGATCAGAAATGATGTAGAATTTCTGGAAAGCATATAGGGTTATTTGAAAAGATGTTTTTCAATAGAAAACCTGGATTAAGCTACTTGAACATTGAGCAATGAGATCTATAAGGATAGATCAAAATGCTTAATAATACTTTCAAATGAGCACGTACCTTGACATGATCTTGAAAGTGTTCAAGATGGATCAGTCAAAAAGGAGTTCTTGCGTGAGTTGTAAGGTACGAAGTTAAGACTTAAAGCTCGACCACGGCAGAAAAGAGAGAAAGGACGAAGGTCGTCCCCTATGCTTTAGACGTAGGCTCTACAATATGCTATGCTAAGTACCGCACCTGATGTGTGCCTTGCCACATGTCTGGCAAGAGGGTAAAAAGGTGATCAAGGAGTGGATCACCAGATAGCGGTCAAAATTATCCTTAGAGGAATAAGGATTTGTTTCTCGATTATGGAGGTGATAAAGAGTTCGACGTAAAGGGTTACGTTGATGCAAGCTTTAACACCTATCCGAATGACTCTGAGTAGCAAACCGGATACGTATAGTGGAGCAACCATTTGGAATAGCTCCATGTGGAGCGTGGTAACAACATTTACAATATGACATAGAGAATTGCGAAGTACATACGGATCTGAACGTTGTAGACCCGTTGACTAAAACTTCTCTCACAAGCAAAACATGATCAAACTCTAGAACTCATTGAGTCTTAATCACATGATGATGTGAAATAGTTTAGTGACACTAGTAAACTCTTTGGATGTTGGTCACATGGCGATGTGACCTGTGAGTGTTAATCACATGGTGATGTGAACTAGATTATTGATTCTAGTGCAAGTGGGAGACTGTTGGAAATATGCCCTAGAGGCAATAATAAATAAGTTATTATTATATTTCCTTGTTCATGATAATCGTTTATTATCCATGCTATAATTGTATTGATAGGAAACTCAGATACATGTGTGGATACATAGACAACACCATGTCCCTAGTAAGCCTCTAGTTGACTAGCTCGTTAATCAATAGATGGTTACGGTTTCCTGACCATGGACATTGGATGTCATTGATAACGGGATCACATCATTAGGAGAATGATGTGATGGACAAGACCCAATCCTAAGCCTAGCACAAAGATCGTAGTTCGTATGCTAAAGCTTTTCTAATGTCAAGTATCTTTTCCTTAGACCATGAGATTGTGCAACTCCTGGATACCGTAGGAATGCTTTGGGTGTACCAAACGTCACAACGTAACTGGGTGGCTATAAAGGTGCACTACAGGTATCTCCGAAAGTGTCTGTTGGGTTGGCATGAATCAAGACTGGGATTTGTCACTCCGTGTGACGGAGAGGTATCTCTGGGCCCACTCGGTAGGACATCATCATAATGTGCACAATGTGATCAAAGAGTTGATCGCGGGATGATGTGTTATGGAACGAGTAAAGAGACTTGCCGGTAACGAGATTGAACAAGGTATCAGCATACCGACGATCGAATCTCGGGCAAGTACAATACCGCTAGACAAAGGGAATTGTATACGGGATTGATTGAGTCCTTGACATCGTGGTTCATCCGATGAGATCATCGTGGAACATGTGGGAGCCAACATGGGTATCCAGATCCCGCTGTTGGTTATTGGCCAGAGAGTTTTCTCGGTCATGTCTGCATGGTTCCCGAACCCGTAGGGTCTACACACTTAAGGTTCAATGACGCTAGGGTTATAAAGGAAGTTTGTATGTGGTTACCGAATGTTTTTCGGAGTCCCGGATGAGATCCCGGACGTCACGAGGAGTTCCATAATGGTCCGGAGGTAAAGATTTATATATGGAAAGTTGTTGTTCGGGTTCCGGAAAAAGTTTGGGTTTTTTCAGTATTGTACCGGGAAGCTTCCAGAAGGTTCCGGAGGATTCCGAAGGGGTCCGGAGGTCCGGAAATTGTTCCACCACGTCCAATACAGTAGCATGGGCTGTAGGGGGGCGCCCTAGCCTTAATGGGCCAGGGGCACCAGCCCCCCCAAGGCCCATGCGCATGGGAGGGGGAAAACCCTAAAGGGGGAGGCCTCCACTTGTCTTGGGAGGCACTCCTCCCCCCTTGGCCGCCGCCCCCAACCCTAGATGGGATCTAGGGGGGCCGGCCCCCTCTTCCCCCCACCTATAAATAGTGGAGGGGTGGGAGGGCAGCCGCACCACATGTTCTGGCGCAGCCCTCCCCCTCTCCCAAGTACGTCTCCTCTCCCGCGGTGCTTGGCGAAGCCCTGCTGGATCACCACGCTCCTCCATCACCACCATGCCGTTGTGCTGCTGCTGGATGGAGTCTTCCTCAACCTCTCCCTCTCTCCTTGCTGGATCAAGGCGTGGGAGATGTCACCGGGCTGTATGTGTGTTGAACGCGGAGGTGCCGTCCGTTCGGCACTAGGATCTCCGGTGATTTGGATCACGACGAGTACGACTCCTTCAACCCTGTTCTCTTGAACGCTTCCGCTTAGCGATCTACAAGGGTATGTAGATGCACTCTCCTTCCCCTCGTTGCTGGTTTCTCCATAGATAGATCTTGGTGACACATAGGAAAATTTTGAATTTCTGCTACGTTCCCCAACATACTTCGCGCATATGCATGACTGACTTGGGATGATTCCAGAGGAAGCAAAACAAACCTTTCTCAAATTCATGGCGGCAACTTACACCAAATGCACATGAATTCGAGGAAGTCACTTCTTCCATCCAAGCATAGGCTTCATGAAAGGAACATGAAGGCATTGCTTACAAAGTTTTCAACACTAGGTTGATGTTCAACATGAATCATGGGGGAGATGAAATGCCGCTGATGGGCTCAACAGCAACTCATCGGAATTTCCATATCACTGGACTTCCACCATCATGTGAACACGGTGATAGCATTGGTCAGACCAAAAGATGTAATGGTGTATGCTCGAGGGATCAACCACGAGTAAGACAACATTACGAACATCGTTGGTTCTTATTTGACTTGACGATAGCCCATACTCAAGTCAAAGTTTGGACAAGACGATAGATTCAACAACCGATCACGAGGAACAATCGATGAAGATATCATCTCTCATCAACACACACACACACAAGATATCCCCTTTGGAGTGAACTAGGTGGATTAAGCTTTTATCTTCCAACTCTCCAAGTTGTTGTTTTAGCTTAACCAATTAGTTCAGAGGTATCTAACATAGATTCTTGGAGAGAGAGTGGTTTACTGGAAAATCAACTTGATCACGAACTCAACATATCGGTCAGGGGACGACCTGGTGATACTTCCGTGAAGATATTCAGAAAATCACGAACCACCGATATGTCTCTAAGCTCGAGAACAATCTTGCTTTTCAAGGCAAGACGACATGATCAGAAGAGTGAGGGATTGACACAATCCTAACTCATTGATCGGAGGGTGCACCGGAAATAAGGACTAGGTAGCACGATCAATCTTAGAATGATGATTCCATAACCAACACACTAAGAATGCGATTTCCGTCCATTAACCACTAAGCAACATGGTTGCTAGGGGTATTGATTTCACACATCATGATCCACTTGTCGGCGTTCCGGTTACAACAACACAAGGACCAAGGAACGGATGATGGTGAGGAGTATCACTACATCAAGAATTCATAAGGGATGGTGCAATTCTCATGACAATCCTGACATAAAGGGGGTAGTACTCCAGGGTAGAACAGAGCAAAAGCTGGATTGGCATTTGATCTGCAGAACACGACTACTTTGACCACTCCAAGAAATGGATGAGGTGCTGGAGTTTGTTTCTCCTAGTCATTTTGGAATAGAATGGCTTGACGAACCACAAGAATAATAGGCATCGATAACACGAATGCACAACTAGTCCTGATTATCACTTGATAGACGAAGGTCAGGATACAACTAAAGAGGGACAACTCAAAAGAACATCTGATTTTCTGGGTTGTGGATGCACAGATTAGTATGTCGAGCAAGCTCAACATTTCTTCCAGATAACCCATGCAGAAAGGTAGAACTGGCAGAGTCACAATATAGCATGGAGAACTCATCGAGAGCACTCCCGTTGTGATCCTTTGATCCAACAAACTTCTGCCATAAGTGGTTCATAGTATTTGGAAGAAGGAAATACCATGGACCTCAAGGACTATTGCAAAGGTTACTAATATCCTAAAGGAACTAGCAAACACTATCAACATGAGGTAAGAAGGGTGAATCTCGGGTTCAAGAACTCCGGAATGGAATACCTACTAACTAATAACATCACGGGATGCTTTCGAGAATGATGGCCAGAATCATCACACGGGGAACACAAAACATGGCTAGTTTACAAGGTAATCTTCTAAGACACCTAGAGTCATAATAATAACTCCAACATATATGTCAAGGCAATAATTTACCTCAACGCACCGATTAGTGTGCTTATTCTGACCATAAAGGACACCGAGAACGGAAAGAAAGGATATGCAAATGCATCAGACTATTTAGAAACCTGGGATGACTCGACAGCATAACGGCTGTAAATGCTCAAAATGATTTGAGACATCCTGAAAAATGGTGGCATAACCACTTAATATCACAATATCAAGGTTTTGAGACCAGCTATGAACATATGGAAGTAGTAAAAGCTGAACTGAGATTTGAAACTAACAATTCTATAAGTCTATGGATTAGTAACACGTCATCCTGATAGATAGATGAGAAGGCCTAGTTCTTAATCCCCGTAGAAGAGAAGAGGATGACTCAGATCAGAAGGCCATGAGGTATAAGGAGTAAAAAGAGCCTTACGTTCCATCCCACAATCAATTCCCTTACATAACTAAAGCATTTCTAGACACAACTTCGACCAGTTTGGCTTGGTAATCCTACAGGAAGTCAGGCTCTGATACCAAAGCTATCAGGACCCCGACTCAATGCCACATCGATCTAGCATGTAACACCTCATATCACTTTGCGGCCTCACGCACGGTATTCCCACGAGTGTCGCCTTACCTTTGCCCAGGACCGTTTGCACCTTTTGGCACACATATATGATAGTGTCGCTAGCATCCATATGATAAGAAGCCCGGGCTGACATGGCTAGTCGTAAACCCAAAGTGGCACAAACTTACAGGGACAGGCATCCATGACCCAGCATCAAACGTGTTGGTCATCAGCGAGTGAATCCAGGTTGTAGCACTGGGCTAGCAGGACTTCGGTGAACCGGGCTGCAGCGGGCTAACAGGACTCCGGTATTCATCGCGTGACATTTCCCCGGAGGGACAGACACAAGAACGAAGAAGGACACATGCCGGCCAGCCTAAGTGTTCCGGAGCAGTAGCAAGCTACCATGGCTCAGTGGAAGCACTAGGAGACATTTCCCGGTAAGAGAGGCTACTAAGGATAAACAACTAGATAGTCAGATCCCACACATACTAAGCATTTCAATAACATACACACAATATGCTCGATATGTGCAAATACAACATGGCATCACAACATGACTCTACAACTCAAGTCTTTTATTCAATAGGCTCCGAGGAGCGAGATATTACAAACATGGGTCTCACAACCCAACATTCAGAGCATACAAGGCAATCACATGCGGAAGCTTAACATGTCTGAGTATAGACATCTACAAAAGAAAAAGGCTGAGAAGCCTGACTATCTACCAGATCCTGCCGAGGGCACAAGATCGTAGCTGAGGTAACAAGCTAAACGTCGAAGTCCACACGGAACTACTAGTGAGACTGAAGTCTCTCTGCAAAAATATAAAATAGGCAAACATGAGTACAAATGTACCCAGCAAGACTTACATCAGAACTATCTACTTATGCATCATTATCAACAAAGGGGATGGTGGGGTTTAACTGCAGCAAGCCAGCTTTGACTCAGTGGCTATCCTAAACTACGACTGCAAGTAACTCTTTTGAGGTGGCGCACACGAGTCCGCATATTCACCATATCAATACACCACTATGGATCCGCTCCCGTCTCCCTACGAGAACGCCATCCATAGCACTCACGCTTATCTTGCGTATTTTAGAGTATCCACTTTCACTTGTCTATGAACTGTACAGGCAACCCAGAAGTCCTTTACCGCGGACACGGCTATTCGAATAGATGATGTTAACCCTGCAGGGGTGTACTTCTTCACACACGCTCTCACCACTTACCGCTGTTTACACGACATGTACTCGGCAACCTTCAAGCGGAAGCCCAACGAGGGTGTCGGCCAAGACCTACCTAAACACTCAAGTCTCTAGTCCAGGTTTATAGCCTATTCAGGTTCCATCCGTAGGGAGTCCGGCCGAGGTTTCCACATACGGCCCCGAATGATGTGTACAAGGTTCCGTGACACCAAACGGGCGCCCGGTATACCCGGCCACGTGCCTACCGCATCACAGCCCACCCCTCCGGTCAGCGCTACCCTCGGCCTCCAGCATACTACAAACACCAGAAACTACTTGCAACTCCTGGACAGAGAACAAGGGTGATTAAGAAGCCGAGAGGGTCCATTGGTTTCGGGCCCAATGTGTGGTAGTAACTGTTTCATGGATCACAAACATAGAACTCAGTTCCTGAGGACGGCTTCAATGAGACAATCGACCATGTACTCCTACATGGCCTCTCACCGCTACCTTTACCAAATCATGTTCACACACTTAGCTCACACACAGAAGGACATGTTCACACACCTCTGACTCATCCCTGATGAATCAGACCTGACTCAGCTCTAAGCAGTAGCAGGCATGACAAACAAGCATGAATGAGTAGGCACAACAGGGCTCAAACAACTCCTACTCATGCTAGTGGGTGTCATCTATTTACTGTGGCAATGACAGGTCATGCAGAGGATAAAGGGGTTCAGCTACCGCAACAAGTAACAGATGATCCGTTGTTGTCCTAATACAGTAAAAGAGAGCAGGAGCGAGAGAGTAGGATTGTATCAGAATGAACAAGGGGGTTTTGCTTGCCTGGCACTTCTGAAGATAGTATATTTCTTCATTGGTGTCATCGATCACATCGTCGATACACGTCTTACTGAGAGGGGACAAGCACCGACAAACAAAGAAGAAGCACAATCAATGCAATGCACAATATGATGCATGATCATGACATGGCAATATGATGTGGTTTGAGCTAATGCAACTAGCAGCAAGTTAAATGAAGTTGGTTTGAACCCTAGGTTCAAATTCAAACTCCACATGAGTCATTTCAAATGCCATTTATTCAAATTGTTGTATACAGCAGATTTAAGTTGTTCAAACATGTATGAAAATGGTGCATATGGATAGATTGGATTTGTGTGATCATTTTTCATATATAATTTATTTCATTTGGAGTTACGGTTGATTTTCTATGATTTTTAGAAGTTTAGGCAATTTTCTGGATTTTCCTGTATTAAAATAAATCTAGAAAATAGCTTATTGCATCGGCATGACATCAGTGTGACATCAGCAGGTCAACACGCCAGGTCCAGGTCAAACCTGACCAGTGGGACCCATACGTCAGTGTCTCAGGCTGGTTTAGGTGGATGACAAGTCGGACCGGTCAACGGCCACGTCAGCGAGGTCAACGCCGACGCGTGGGGCCACTATGTTTAGATTAATCTTAATCTATTCTTATTAGCTGGTTAGTTAGGTAGCGGGGCCCGCATGTCAGTGAGAGTGTAGGTTAATTAGCAGAGTCATTAACTGCTAATGACAGTGCCACGTCGACGGCTAAACGCCGGTGCTAAGCACAGCACGACGGCGTCGCCCGTCCGGCCAACTCCGGCAACGAGAGATCGCGCGGCCGGGCGCGTTGGATCGCCCGTAGCTGGGCGCATCTGATGATGGTGGTGGCTGGACTAGGGGTGGTCTGTGGTGGCACCGGCGATGACAACAGCGGCGGCCGAAGTTCGGGATAGCGCGGGTGCGGGGCTGTAGTGCTCGGGCGAGCTAACGAAATGGCTAGGCAGCCTCCTGGAGGCGCCAGGAGCATATCAGTACCCCTAGAGCGAGCAGGAGAAGCTCGGGAGCATGGGCTCGCCGGTCATGGCGGACGGCGGCCTCGGGTGATCTCAGGGCTGCGGCTAGAGGGCGAAAATGACGCGGGGAGGAGAGGGAAAAAGCGGCGGAGCTCACAGGGAGGTCGTTGAGCAGATGCGGGGACTCCGGCGAAGCATGGCTCGGTGGGGAGGGCGAGGGCATCGCGGCAGAGGTCTTGGACAGCACAGGGAGGCGAGGGGAGAACGGTGGATGCGATGGCAGTGAACGGCGGCGATGGCTTCGCTCTGCTTCGGAAGAGAGAGCGAGGGAGGCGAGGCAGGGAGAGAGTGGAGCGGTCGAGGGGTCCAGGGGGTCTGCGTGGCAACGCCAGAGGCGTCCAGGCCCTCGGCGTCAAGCAGGAGGTGGCGCGGCGCGTGGCTTCGCGCGCCGGGCATGCGCCCGTCCTCCTGGCAAGGAGGAAGACGACAGGGGAGGGGCCAGGTGGGCTGGGCCGCGCAGGTGGGCAAGCACAGGAGCTGGGCCGGTTGCTGGCGCCAGGTAAATCCTTCTCTCCCTCTCTTCTAATTGTTTTTATTTTTCTATTATTCTGTAACTTCAGGGCTTTATTAAAAATACTTCAACGGATCCAGAAATCATGAAACTGCTCAATGCCACTGTTTGGAATATAACCAACAGCAAACATTTTAGTTTATGATTATTTGAGCATTTAAAATATTTTATAGCATTTAAATGCCCAAATGCAAATAGAGTATGATTTAATTCAGAGCCCAATATGTCCTGCAAAAATATAAACCATTTTTGGTAGATGCTTCCACCTCAAACCAGAAATGTTGAACATATTTAGAGGGCATTTTGAGTTCAATGAAAAAGATTTTATTTTGACCCTAGTTGAATTCATTTGGTGCTAGGGTTTAAGCATCCCCATTTCAAGTTTAAATGAAAATGAAAATGATGCATGGATGCAATGCCACTAATTACAAGAGGATTTCTAGGGCTGTGACAATATAATAGCATGGAACAATAAAAAATTATAGGTACATTGGAGACGTATCAATATCTTAATCATGCATCAAAGAGTTCAGAGAAGACTCAAATAATATTCATAGATGATCTAATCATAAATCCACAATTCATCAGATCTCAACAAACACACAGCAAATGAAACTTACATCAGATAGAACTCCAAGAACATCGAGGAGAACATTGTATTAAAGATCAAAGAGAGAGAAGAAGTCATCTAGCTATTAGCTATGGACCCTTAGGTCCTTGGTAAACTACTCATGCTTCATCGAAAGGGCAGCAAGGTTGATGTAGAGGCCCTCCGCGATCTAATCCCCCTCCGATGGAGGGCCGGAAAAGGCCCCAAGATGGGATCTCACGTAAACAGAGGCTTGCAGCGGCGGAAAAGTATTTTGGTGGACGCTTCTGATGTTTGGGGAATATTTGAGAATATATAGAAATGGAATTAGGGTTAGGGAACTCTCTAAGGGCCCAAAGCCCTCAGGGCGGTCCCCCCGGGGCGCGCCCTAGAGGCTTGTGGCCTCCTCGGGGCTCTTCCGGCCCTCTCTCCAAGTCACGTATGTGTCTTCTGGTCCAAGAAAAATCATCGTAAAGTTTTATTCCATTTGGACCCCGTTTGATATTCCTTTTCTGCGAAGCTCTAAAACAAGGAAAAAACAGAAACTGGCACTAGGCTCTAGGTTAATAGGTTAGTCCCAAAAATAATAATATAGCATATTAATGCATATAAAACATGCAAAATAGATAATATAATAGCATCGAACAATCAAAGATTATATATACATTGGAGACATATCAAGCATCCCCAAGCTTAATTCCTGCTCGTCCTCAAGTAGGTAAATGATAAAAACATAATTTTTGATGAGAAATGCTAGCTAACATATTTATCAATGCAATTTTCTTTATTGTGGGATGAATATTCACATCCATAAGATTCAAAACAAAAGTTTAATATTGACACAAAAACAATAATACTTCAAGTATACTAATAAAGCAATCATGTCTTCTCAAAATAACATGGCCAAAGAAAGTTATCCCTACAAAGTCATATAGTCTGGCTATGCTCCATCTTCATCACACAAATTATTTCTATTGGGAAACGTAGCATGCAATTTCAAAAAGTTCATACGCTAACGCAAGATCTATCTAGGAGATGCGTAGCAATGAGAGGGAGAGTGTGTGTCCATGTACCCTCGTAGACCGAAAGCGGAAGCGTTAACTTAACATGGTTGATGTAGTTGAACATCTTCTTGAATGAACTGATCAAGTACCGAAAATACGTCACCTCCGAGTTCTGCACACATTCAGCTCGATGACGTCCCTCGAACTCTTGATCCAGTAGAAGAATGAAGGAGTCGATGAGTTCCGTCAGCACGATGGCGTGGCGACGGTGTTGGTGATGTGATCCACGCAGGGCTTCGCCTAAGCACTACGACAATATGACCAGAGGAGTAAACGGTGGAGGGGGGCACCACACACGGCTAAGAAACAACTGTTGTGTTTTGGGGTGCCCCCTGCCCCTGTATATAAAGGAGGAGAGGGGAGGAGGCCGGCCCTTGGAGCGCGCCAAGTGGGGGAGTCCCACTAGGACTCCCACTCCTAATCGGCTCCCCCTTCCTTTTAACGGAGGGGGAAAGGGAAAGAGGGGGAGATGGAGAGGGAAAGGGGTGCCACACCCCCTCCCCTAGTCCAATTTGGACTCCCTATGGGGGCACATGTGCCACCACCTCGTGGCCTACCTCTCCACTCCCCTATGGCCCAATAAGGCCCATTACTTCCCCGAGGGGTTACGGTAACCCCTCGGTACTCCGAAAAATATCTGAACCTCTTCGGAACCATTCCAGTGTCTGAATATAACCTTCCAATATATCAATCTTTACCTCTCGACCATTTTGAGACTCCTCGTCATGTCCGTGATCTCATCCGGGACACCGAACAACCTTTGGTCAGCAAAACACATAACTCATATAATACATATCATCATCGAACATTAAGCGTGCGGACCCTACGAGTTCGAGAACTATGTAGACATGATCAAGACACCCCTTCAGTCAATAACCAATAGCGGAACCTGGATGCTCATATTGGTTCCCACATATTCTATGAAGATCTTTATCGGTTGAACCGCAATGTCAACATACGTTATTCCCTTTGTCATTGGTATGTTACATGCTCGAGATTCGATCATTGGTATCCTCATACCTAGTTCAATCTCGTTACTGACATGTCTCGTTACTCGCTCCGTAGTGCATCATCCTGTAACTAACTAGTTAGTCACATTGCTTGCAAGGTTTCATATGATGTGCATTACCGAGAGGGCCTAGAGATACCTCTCCGATACTCAGAGTGGCAAATCCTATACTCGATCTATGCCAACCCAACAAACACCTTCGGAGATACCTGTAGAGCATCTTTATAATCACCCAGTTACGTTGTGATGTTTGATAACACACAAGGCATTCCTCCGGTGTCCGGGAGTTGCATAATCTCATAGTCGGAGGAATATATATTTGGCATGAAGAAAGCAGCGATAGTCTCCGTCATATCTATAATTTTTGATTGTTCCATGCCAATATTCTACAACTTTCATATACTTTTGGCAACTTTTTATATTATTTTTGGGACTAACATATTGATCCAGTGCCCAGTGCCAGTTCCTCTTTGTTGCATGTTTTATGTTTCATAGAAATCCCATATCAAACGGAGTCCAAACGGGATAAAAATAGATGGAGAATATTTTTGGAATATTTGTGACATCTGGGAAGAAGAATCAACGCGAGACGGTGCCCGAGGGGGCCACGAGGCAGGGGGGCGCGCCCCTGACCCTCGTGGGCACCTCATAAAGCGGTTGCTGCTCTACTTTGGCCGCAAGAAAGCTAATTTTAGAAAATAAATTGTGGCAAAGGTTTCAATCCAATCGGAGTTATAGATCTCCGGATATATAAGAAACGGTGAAAGGGCAGAATCAGAGAACGCAAAAACAGACAGAGACAGAGAAACAGATCCAATCTCGGAGGGGCTCTCACCCCTCCCACACCATGGATACCATGGACCAGAGGGTAAACCCTTCTCCCATCTAGGGAGAAGGTCAAGGAAGAAGAAGAAGAAGGGGGGGCTCTCCCCCCTTGCTTCCGGTGGCGCCAGAACGCCGCTGGGGGCCATCATCATCACCACGATCTACACCAACACCTCCGCCATCTTCACCAACATCTCCATCACCTTACCCCATCTATATTCAGCGGTCCACTCTCCCGCAACCCGCTGTACCCTCTACTTGAACATGGTGCTTTATGCTTCATATTATTATCCAATGATGTGTTGCCATCCTATGATGTCTGAGTAGATTTTCGTTGTCATATCGGTGATTGGTGAATTGCTATGATTGGTTTAATTTGCCTGTGGTTATGTTGCTATCCTATTGTGCCCTCTGTGTTGCGCAAGCATGAGGGATTCTCACTGTAGGGTGTTGCCATACGTTCATGATTCGCTTATAGTGGGTTGCTTGAGTGACAGAAGCATAAACCCGAGTAAGGGAGTTGTGGCGTATGTGATAAAGGGGACTTGATGCTTTAATGCTATGGTTGGGTTTTACCTTAATGATCTTTAGTAGTTGCGGATGCTTGCTAGAGTTCCAATCATAAGTGCATATGATCCAAGAATAGAAAGTATGTTAGCTTATGCCTCTCCCACATAAAACTTGCTATCGGTCTAGTAAAGTAGTCAATTGCTTAAGGACAATTTCACAACTCCTACCACCACTTTTCCACACTCTCTATATTTACTTTATTGCTTATTTATCTAAACAGCCCCTAGTTTATATTTACGGGCTCTTTATATTCTTGCAAACCTATCCAACAACACCTACAAAGTACTTCTAGTTTCATACTTGTTCTAGGTAAAGCGAACGTCAAGCGTGCGTAGAGTTGTATCGGTGGTCGATAGAACTTGAGGGAATATTTGTTCTACCTTAAGCTCCTCGTTGGGTTCGACACTCTTACTTATCAAAAGAGGCTACAATTGATCCCCTACACTTGTGGGTTATCAAGACCTTTTTCTGGCGCCGTTGCCGGGGAGTCATAGCGTGGGGTGAATATTCTCGTATGTGCTTGTTTGCTTTATCACTAAGTACTTTTTATTTCCTGTTCTAAGTTGTTCTCTATCTTTAGTTATGCATATGGAACACGAAATACCAAAAAAATTAGGTGTACTTGCTACTCATGGAGATGGGGAACCTCCTAAAACCCTTGATGCTCATTATGTGAAAGATATTATGTACTACTTCGATAATCCCGAGAAAACCCCATTCAATTATGTTATGGGAGACACGTTGGATCAATGTGAATACTTTAGGGATTATTGCTTGGCTCAAAAAGGGAAACTATTATGGGATCAAATTCATATGTTGCAAATGTATGCTCGTCAACTATGCTTGAGATATGATTATACTTGTTGCTCTACGATGAAGGCTCCACACCTTTCCTTTTTGTGCAAATTTAATGATGATAAAACCTTGGCTTCTTATGCTAATGGTATCTATGATTACTATGATGTGGACCAAATAGAAGAATTTGTTGCTTTTATGGGTGCTTATGAAATTGAATCTTTGTTTAAAGAGTGTGAAAATCTTGGTGATGCTGTTTACAGACCTGAAAATTTTGCTATACTTAAATATTGCTATGAGAATGATGAATGAAATTACGATATTGATGCATTTATTGAGGAAGTCTCCGCTGTCCAAGAAGAGACTAATATTTTGCAGGAGTCTATGGAAGAAGAAATTGATGAAACTGTGAGCTCATTGGATGAAAAAGATGATGAGGAGAGTGAAGAACAAAAGGAGGAAGAGCGAATTAGCTACCCGTGCCCACCTTCTAATGGGAGTAACTCTTCAACTCATACATTGTTTAATTCCCCTTCGTGCTTACCGAAGGATGATTGCTATGATGATTGCTATGATCCTGTTGATTCTCTTGAAATATCCCTTTTTGATGATGCTTGCTATGCTTGTGGCCAAGATGCCAATATGAATTATGCTTATGGAGATGAACTTGCTATAGTTCCTTGTGTTAAACATGAAATTGTTGCTATTGCACCCACACATGATAGTCCTATTATCTTTTTGAATTCTCTCGACTACATTATATCGGAGAAGTTTGCCCTTATTATAGATTATATCGATGGGTTGCCTTTTACTACTACACATGATGGTTTTTATAAATATAATATGCATGTGCTTGTTGCTGCTCCTACTTGCAAGTATTATGAGAGAGGAACTATATCTCTAGCTCTCTAGGTTTCTAGTATGATAAAATTGCAAGAAACTATTTATACTATGCATTGACCTTTACTATGTGTGCATGAATTGTTCTGTTATGACATGCCGATGCATAGGAAGAGAGTTAGACTTCGTCGTTGCATGATATATGTTACTTTGTGCTCACTACTAAATTACAAATCATTGTTAATTAAAATTGGCTTTGATATACCTTGGGATCCGGGTGGATCCATTACTTGAGCAATATATGCCTAGCTTAATGGATTTAAAGAAAGCGCTGCCAGGGAGACAACCCAGAAGTTTTAGAGAGTCATTTATTTCTGTTGAGTGCTTTATATAGTCTAAAACAAAAAAAAATAAAGAGGGGAACCCAAAACTTTTCAAAAAGGGAAGTGAAAGTGAGAGAGACAAGCATTGTTGAAGTGGGAGAGCTCCTTGAACTTTGTTCTTGCTCACGGAAACTGTTGGATATCGGGTTCCGGCAAAACCCTTAAGGTTCGGACTCTGGGGTGCGCACGAAGATCTTCTCCCTACCGAAACACGCCCTCAACCTTGCCATGATTCTAAGCTAGCACGATGAACAACACAAGATACACGAGGTTTATATTGGTCCGGGCCACCATTTTGGTGTAATACCATAATCCAGTGTGTGGTGTGGTGGATTGCCTCCTGGGATGATGATGAACAGTATAGAGAAAGAACAGACTCGTGACAGGTGTTCTTGTGGGTGAGTGGATGAGCTAGATCTCGGTCAGATTTCAGATGAGATGCCTTCCTACTGTGGTGGCTATCTCTATTTATAGAGGCCCTGGTCCTCTTCCCAAATATTGAGCGGGAAGGGAGCCAACAACGGCCATTTTGAAAGGGGACAAATAGTACAAGCTATCCTGACTAAAGGTGGTCTTCGACTACCAAAGGCACTAGTGATGACGCCGTCTTGGGCTCCATGGTGACCTCTGTCCTGCCGTCCTGCTGGTCTTGGTCTTGTTGCACCAATATGGAAACCCTTGCCTGATGCCTTGGTACTCCACGCCTGCGCTTGCGCCCTTTGCACCAAAGAGGAAACGAGGACACTACGTAGGCTGGCGCCCGCCTGGTCTTGATCGTCATGGCTTGTGTCATTCGCACCTCACGAGGTACCCCTCACCTTGATCTCTCCGCCTCCTCGCGAGCCTGCCTGGTGAGGCCGCCCCTGAGGAGGCCTTGTGTCGTCCGCCCCGCGAGGCTTGGCCCCTCGTGAGGGTCTTGAGTGTTTGTTGATGAAGATGGGCCGTACTGGGCCACTGGTGAGCCACACTGTAGGCCGTAGGCAGGCAAGTCTGGGGACCCCCGTTCCCAGAACGCCGACAGTAGCCCCCCGGCCCAGGGTGCACTCGGACTTGGCTTAGCAGCGAAGCCAAAGGGCTAGTGCGGAGCGCCACAGGCCCCAACAGCCTGTGACCTTGGTCGCCGCGTGGCGGCTGATTGGACGTGGGCGTCTCCGCTTCCCCATGCTGCCTCGGCAACTGCCCGATTTGACGAGTCCCTGCTGCATGCAAAAAGAGTCATCATTACCTGTGATCATGGGGGCCGACGGTTGGCCTCCCTCGGGCTATAAATGGGGAGGGGTGAAAGCTCCCGTAGCACATCTCCCCTTGCCCCGCCTGCTTCTTCTCCTTCCTTGCTCCGGTTGCTTACAGCGTCCCATGGCGCCTGTGAAGAGGTTCTCGGCCGCGGAGAAGGGGAAGGCTCGCCAGGATGGGCCTGGCTCTCCTCCGCCCAAGCGCAGCCGCGGCCGTCCCCGCAAGCATCCCGCGACTCCCATCGCAGCTTCTCGTGGTCGTGGTGGCGGCCGCCCGTATCGAGGCAGTCCAGTCCATGGAGGAAGGCGTGTCGTGGTTGCGCGGCCTCCCCGGCCGCGCTTCCATTCGGCAGAGGTGCTGCCGGAGTTTGTTGTGTGGTCGGACAACCCGGCCTGCAACTGGCTCCAGCTCCCTCGCTTCTTCGTCGGTGAACTGCCGGCCGCTGGCCCCGGTGGGCTCTGGCTGCAGGCGGATGGCTGCTGCAGTAGGGCCTCCTGGGTCACGGTGGAGATCTCCGTCACCGGGAACGTGGCCCTGGCTCGGGGCTGGTAAACGTTTGCTCGCGCGTGTGGCCTGGTCCGGCGGTGCACCCTCCACTTCAACTACGACGATGATGCAACCCTCTATGTGAGGGTGTTCGGAGAAGATGGCCGCCATGTTGAGTGTTGCCCTGAAGATGATGACGGCAACGGGGTGCTCGGCCTTGGCGACGGCTGTGATGAGGACAAAGGCGAACCCGCTCCCGGCGGTGACCGCAGCTTGCCGAGCTTCAGCGGTTCCTCCTCTGATGATAGCTCCTCCAGCGGTGGCCGCGACCAGCCACCACGCCGCCGCGCCCGCTTCGAGGGTGGTAGCGGGTCGTCCCGTCGCCGCGCCCCGATGAAGCGCGAGGCGGAGTCTGATTGAGCTCAGGAGGATGACATAGATCCCTTCTCGCGAGCTGCGCACTGTTCTTATTTTGTTTTCTCCTTTCCTGCATTGAGAAAGAGAAGTATGGAGCCCCGTGGGGGCGTGCAACCGACTATGATCCCCTAATTATCGTGCTATACTCATTGTCCCTGTGCTATGTGATGGTGTCGTGGTTATGTGCCTGCGCGTAGGAACAACTTAGCTCGGGATGTTTGCAGTAGTTTCCGCCTTGCGAGGTGCCTGCTTGAGGCCTCGCCGGGCGCCTTAAGAGCTGCAAAAATCAGTTGGGAGAATCATTTCCGAACCTTAGTCGCGAGGGTTGCCGGCTATGGCCCGGTGCTCTGCGTCGTGATGCCCGAGGGGCATGGACCGGGAGGGGTGCTCCCGCTGTGAACTTGAACGAGGGAGCCTCACGAAAACCAGATGAGAAAGGGCTCACGAGGGCGCCCGCGCAGCCCCCTCGCGAGGTTTGCGAGAGAGAGAGCGAGCCAGACAAAAGTCGAAAATAAAGAACAGGGGCAGAAGACGGCAAACAACACTAGAAGCAACTTCAATAAAGGTTCAAACAAGGGAGAACAAGCCAACTGCGGAAAGCAAATGAAAAGCCGCATCCGGCACCTAGTCTAGTCTTCGACGTCTTCTCACCAGCGCAGAGCTAAGTGCTGCCACTGGGCGTGGGCAGGAGCCCCCGAGGGACGAGGGCGGCACTCCGGAGACTCCGGGGCGTGTACAGCCCCAACTCATTATTACGTGAGAGTGTCACGGGCGGCGAGCTTCACAGGCACTGGGCCTTCTTCACAGGCACCGGGCCTTTCTTTGGGCGGCGAGCTTCACATGCACCGGGCCTTCTTCACAGGCATTGGGCCTTTCTTCAAGGGTAGAACTTCCGGAGGTGTAGAATGTTCCAAGCGTTTGGGATGGGCACCCCTTCCTGAGTCTCCAGGCGCGCGGCGCCAGGCCTGGAAACATGGACAACCTTGAACGGGCCCTCCCACATGGGCGAGAGCTTATGCAGCCCTTCCCTAGAGAGCACCCGCCTGAGTACGAGGTCACCTACCTCAAGAGTCCTGGGGCGGATGTTGCAGCAATGATACCGCCGCAGTGCCTGCTGGTATCTTGCTGCTCGTAGTGCGGCTTCTCGACGGTGCTCCTCCCCCAGCACGAGGTCCATCCCCCGCATGGCGTCCTGTTGTGCTTCATCAAATGCTAGGACCCATGGGGAGCGACGCCTGACCTCGTGAGGCAGGACCGCCTCTACTTCGTAGACGAGGAAGAATGGGGTCTCGACAGTCGACTTGGTGGCGGTAGTGCAGATGGACCACAACACGGACTGGAGCTCGTCGTACCAGCCCCTGCCGCAGGCCTCCAGCTTCTTTTTGAAGGTCCTGGTTTTGAGGCCCTTCAGGACCTCTGCGTTGGCGCGTTCGGCCTGGCCGTTACTCCGGGGGTGTGCCATCGAAGCGTAGCATATCTGCGTTCCAAGGTTAGCACAATATGTTTTGAAGAGATTGCTGGTGAACTATGAACCGTTGTCGGTGATGATGCGATTAGGGACCCCGAATCGGCTCACGAGGCCCTTGATGAACTTGACTGCAGAACCAGCTGGGATGGTGCGGACGGCTTCCACCTCCGCCCACTTGGTGAACTTGTCGATGGCGACGTAGAGGTAGCGGTAGCCCCCAGGCGCTCGAGGAAACGGGCCCAAGATATCCAGCCCCCAGACCACGAACAGCCACGAGAGTGGGATGGTCTACAGGCCCTAAGCTGGCTGATGGATCTGCTTGGCATGGAATTGGCAGGCTTCGCAGGCCTTCACCAGCTCGATTGCGTCGTTGAGTGCCATTGGCCAGTAGAACCCGCTACGAAACGCCTTGCCAACGAGGGTCCGTGATGACGAGTGGTGTCCGCGATCTCCATCGTGTATGTCAGCCAGCAACTCCTTCCCCTGTTCTCTGGAGATGCAACGCAGGGAAACGTCATTTGGCCGCTTCTGGTAGAGCTCTCTGTCATGGATGCAGTAGGCCATGGCCTACCGGGCCACGCGTTTCGCATCCTCCCCTTTCTCTGGCAGCGTCCCTTGCATCAGGTAGTCCTTGAATTCCGTGGTCCAGCATCCCTCCTGAGGCTCCAGCGCCAGGAGTAAGCGTGCTCCCGAGGTTGGGCCATAGGCCGGGGCTCCTGTGGCAGGTGGCTAAGGGAGTTTCTCCAGAGGTTGCTCTATGCTTGACAGTGACGGTGCTGCCGGTGGCTTGAAGAGCCATTCCTCGAAAACGCCAGGCTCTTGAGGCAGCCGCCTGGATGCCCTCCTGGCGATGTCATCAGCCTCTTGGTTGGTGCCGCGGGGCACATGCTGCAACTCCAGCCCCCAAAACTGCTTTTCCATCCTGCGCACCTCCGCAAGATATGCTTCCACGTGCTCATCCTTCGGCTCGTACACCTTGTTGGAGAAGTTGACGAGGAGTTGTGAATCACCCTTGATGATGAGGCGCTTCACCCCCAGTGCTGCTGCAGCTTTCAAGCCTGCTATGAGGCCCTCGTATTCTGCTATGTTGTTGGAGACCTTCTCGCGATGCTGGAAACAGAGCTGCACGGCGTAATAGAGCTTGTCCTGAGTGGGGGATATAAGCACTGCACCAGCCCCCGCACCGTGTCGCGAGAATGCTCCATCGAAGTACATGACCCAACCATCTGGTGCCTCACTTCCTGGGGAAAGTGACCGATCTTCGCCTGCTTCGAGCCCTGGCGCCTCTGTCCATTTTTCCACAAAATCTGCAAGTGCGGCTCCCTTGACGACACTGGTTGTGCTGAATTCCAACTGAAACGCTTGCAGCTCAATGTTCCACTCGGCGACCCTTCCAGCGGAGTTGGGACTCCTGAGTACCCTTTCCAATGGGTAGGCCGAGACGACCTTGATGGGGTGACCTTGAAAGTAGTGCCGCATCTTACGCGAGGCCACCAACAGCACAAGCAAGAGCTTCTAAGGCATGGGGTAACGTGCCCTGCAACCCACAGCACGGCACTGACAAAATACACCGGATGCTCGACGAGGGTGGGTGTGCTGATGAGGCCTATGCCCTCCGGAGAGTTAGGCGCCTCCTGAGACAATGGAGCCCTGAGCACCTGGATGTCTGGTGCGGCCTCTTCAGCCCTAGGGGTGTCTCCCTGTTGAGGCTGGTCTCCATCTCCCGAGGCCGTGGTCTTCGCGAGGCCTTCTTGGTCTTGTGCTGCCGCGGCCGGGGCCGTGGCCGGTCGTGATGCAGCTTTGACCTGGCGCTCTTCCCGAACCGCCACTATAGCTGCACTGGCGGAGTAGGGTGTGGCGGCGAGGTAGAGCACCAGGGGCTGGAGAGGGCGTGGCGCCACCATCACAGGAGGGATGGCCAGGTACTTCTTGAGGTCTTGAAACGCTTGGTCAGCCTCCTATGTCCATTCGAACAGGCCTTTCTTCTTCATCAGCTTGAAGAAAGGCAAGGCGCGCTACCCCAGCTTGGAGATGAAGCATCCTAACGCAGTTACGCGTCTGGCGAGCTTCTGCATTTCTCTGAGGGTTTGCGGTGGACTCATGTCTTCGATCGCCTTGACCTTCTCCGGGTTGGCCTCGATCCCTCTATGGGACACGAGGAAGCCCAGAAGCTTGCCGGAAGGAATGCCAAACACGCACTTCTCTAGGTTGAGTCGCAGGTCCACTTCGCGGAGGCTCGCGAAGGTCTCTTCCAGGTCCTGGATCAATGTCTTCGCCTCCCGAGACTTCACCACAACGCCGTCGACGTAAGCCTCGGTGGTTTTCCCGAGCTGCCAGCCTAAGGAGATGTGCATTAGCTACTAGAAGGTTGCGCCTGCATTGCGCAACCCGAATCACATGCGGGTGTAGCAGTATACCCCACATGGGGTCAGGAAGGCTGTATTCTCCACATCCTCTACCACCATCTTGATTTGGTGATAGCCCGAAAACGCATCCAGGAAACACAGCAGGTCGCACTCGGCGGTGGAGTCGATGATTTGGTCAATGCGAGGGAGTGGGAATGGACCTTGAGGGCAGGCCTTGTTGAGGTTGGTGAAGTCGACACACATGCGCTCGTTTCCTCCCTTTTTCGGCACAACAACAGGGTTTGCCAGCCATCTAGGGTAGCGAACCTCGTGGATAACACCCGCTGCCTCTAGCTTGCGGGTTTCTTGGACGATGAAGGCCTGCTTCTTGGTGGACTGCCGTCTAGCTTTCTGCTTCATGGGGCGTACATTGGGGCACACATTCAGGTGATGTTGAATCACCTACCTTGGGACCCCTGCTAGCTGCTTGGGTTCCCATGCGAACACATCCTTGTTCATGCGCAGGAACTTCACCAGCACTTCTTCCTGGTCGGGGTCGAGGTTGGCGCCTATGGTGAAGGTGGCCTCTGAGGACCCGTCCTCCTCAATTGGTACCTGCTTGGTCTCCGCCTTGTCCTGGGTCAACAGCTGCTTCTTCTTGGTCGGTGCGGCCTCGTTGGCCTTGGGGGTGTCCGTGCCAGTAGGCTGCACTGTCACGGCTGTCATGAGGGCGAGCTTGAGCGCCAGCAGGGCATCCTTGGTATCTCCAGCTATGGTGAGGATGCCGCTGCTCCCGGGCATCTTCATGAGGTTGTAGGCCAGATGGGTCGCTGCCATGAACTGAGCCAAGGCGGGGTACCCGAGGATGGCGTTGTATGGGAGGCCGATGTGGGTGATGTCAAACTTGACCAGCTCCGTACAGAAGCTGTCGTGGGTGCCGAAGGTCACAGGAAGGCGGATCTGCCCCAGGGAGCTGGAGGAACCGCCCCCGACACCCGAGAAGGGCTTGTTGGGTCGGAGCCCTTCAAGCGGTACATGGAGGAGGCTGAAGGCCTCCACCGAGAGCACGTTGAGGCCGGTGCAGCCGCCGATGAGGTTCTTGGTGACGGCCACCTGGCATATGGTGGACGTGGAAAGCATTGGGAGCGCACTCGAGCAGGCGGTGTTGACAGGGTGATCGTCCGAGTTGAAGGTCAGGTTGGCCTTGGGTACCGCCCAACCCAGGGGAGCTCCTTGCTGCGCGAGGGCGGCGCCGATCTGACGGAAGAACGGCTTGGCGTGGCGGTCTGAGGGTGGCGCCTGCGAGCCGCCAAGGAGAGCTGCGATGACCGGGGGCGCCGGTGCAGCGTAGTGGCTGAGGAAGAGGTTGCGCAGCTCCTCCCAAGAGGCCAAAGAAAATTTTGGCAGGTTGAGCAGCCAAACGCGCGGGACGCCAGTGAGGGCCATGGGAAACCAGTTGGCCATGACCTTGTCGTCGCCTCCGGCCTTGAGGACGGCCTCCTCGTACGCCAACAAGAAAGCAAGTGGATCCGACGCGCCGTTGTAGCGCGGCGGTATCTCTGGCTTGAACTTGTGCGGCCACTACACCTGCCGCAAGGCAGGGGCCAAGGCTCGGAGCCCCCTAGCCCCAGCGCTGGCATCGTCCGCCAGAGCCGGAGGCGCGTTGTCCGCCATGAGGGCGAAGCACGGTGTTGGTGGAGAGCGAGCCGTCGGGAAGGAGACCTCTGGTGCACCCCTACCTGGCGCGCCAAATGTCGGATATCGGGTTCCGGCAAAACTTTTAAGGTTTGAACTCTAGGGTGCGCACGAAGATCTTCTCCCTACCGAAACGCGCCCTCAACCTCACCGCGATTCTAAGCTAGCACGATAAACAACACAAGAGACATGAGGTTTATACTGGTTCAGGCCACCGTTGTGGTGTAATACCCTAATCCTATGTGTGGTGTGGTGGATTGCCTCTTGGGTTGATGATGAACTGTACAGAGGAAGAACGGCCTCGCGAGAGGTGTTCTTGTGGGTGAGTGGATGAGCTTGGTCTCGGTCAGATTTCAGATGAGATGCCTTCCTACCGTGGTGGCTATCTTTATTTATAGAAGCCCTAGTCCTCTTCCCAAATATTGAGCGGGAAGGGAGTCAACAACGGCCATTTTGAAAGGGGACAGCTAGTACAAGCTATCCTAACTAAAGGTGGTCTTCGACTGCCAAAGGCACTGGTGATGACGCCGTCTTGGGCTCCATGGTGACCTTCGTCCTGCTAGTCTTGGTCTTGTTGCACCGATATGGAAACCCTTGCCTGATGCCTCGGTACTCCGCGCCTGCGCGTGCCCCCTTTGCACCAAAGAGGAAACATGGACACTGCACAGGCTGGTGCCCGCTTGGCGCCCGCCTGGTCTTGATCGTCATGGCTTGCATCATGAGCACCTCGCGAGGTACCCCTCCCCTTGATCTCTCCGCCTCCTCGCGAGCCTGCCTGGTGAGGCCGCCCCTGAGGAGGCCTTGTGTCGTCCGCCCTGCGAGGCTTGGCCCCTCGTGAGGGTCTTGAGTGTTGGTTGATGAAGACGGGTCGTACTGGGCCACTGGTGAGCCACGCTGCAGGCCGCAGGCAGGCAAGTCTGGGGACCCCCGTTCCCAGAACGCCGACAGAAACTTTATGAATCTTCATTACAGAAACTTTTCATCGAAAATAATTATCTCCTTGTACAATTCGATTGTATTATAAAAATAATGTGCTAGGGTTTGCCTTTAGGATGCTTACAATGCTTGTTGGTTTGTGCGGTGCAGGACAGAAACTTTGGCTGTAGTGTGCGATTATACATTTTTTACTGGAACATCAAACGGTTCTGATTCTTTTTGCACTGTCTTGTTTATTTTTCCTAATTTTTGTAGAATTTTTGGGGTACCATAAGTATGGTGAATATTCAGATTACTACAGACTGTCCTGTTTAAGACATATTCTATTTTTGATGCATAGTTTGCTTGTTTTGATGAAACTATCAATTTCTATCAGTGGATTAAGCCATGGAAAAGTTATATTACAGTAGACATAATGCAAAAACAAAATATGAATTGGTTTGCAACATTACTTAGAGTAGTGATTTGCTTTATTATACTAATGGATCTTACCAAGTTTTCTGTTCGAGTTTTGTCTGGATGAAGTGTTTGATCGAGAAGGTCTCGCTATGAGGAAAAGGAGGAGAGGCAAGAGCTCAAGCTTGGGGATGCCCAAGGCACTGTCGGATTTCAGGTTCTGGCAGACCCTTGAGGTTCGAACACTGGGGTGCGCGCGGAGATTCAACCCTCTACCGGCTCGCTCCTCGCCGACTCGCTAAGACCTAAACTACCAAACTGAACAGCACAAGAGACACAAGATTTATACTGGTTTAGGCCACCATTGTGGTGTAATACCCTACTCCAGTGTGTGGTGTGGTGGATTGCCTCTTGGGCTTGATGATGAACAATATAGGGCAGAACAGCCTCGCGAGGGTTCTGTTCTTGGCTGGTGCGACGAACTGCTGGGATGAGTTCAATTGCTCTATCTACTGGTTTCTTGGTGAGGATCCCGATTGCTAGGTTAGGTCCAGATGCCTCTACCCTGGGGGTGGCTAGTCCTATTTATAGGCAAAGGCCCTGGTCCTCTCCCAAAATATTGAGCAGGAAGGGCGCCAACAATTGCCCATTTTGAAGGGGAACAGCGGGTACACTTATCCTGACTAAAGTTGGTCCTCGCCTGTCAAAGGCTCTGGTGGTGATGCCGGCTTGGGCTCCACAATGACTTCCTTCCGGCCGTTGGGCTGGTCTTGGTCTTGTTGCACCGAAACGGACTCCTTTGCTTGATGCTCTCGTCTGCGCTTTCTCCCTTTGCACCAAAGAGGAAAGGAGGACACTGCGCGGGCTAGCGCCCGACTGGAGCCCTTGGTCGTCATGGCTTGCGTCATGGGCACCTCGTGAGATACCCTGCCTTGAACTCTCCACCTCCTCATGAGCCAGCCTGACAAGGCCATGCCTGAAGAAGCTCCTTGTCGTCCACCCCGCGAGGCTTGGCCCCTCGCGAGGGTCTTGAGCTTGCGTTGATGAAGATGGGCTATGCTGGGCCTCCTTTGAGCCACGCCGCAGGCCGCAGGCAGGCAAGTCTGGGGACCCCCGTTTCCAGAACGCCGACAGTAGCCCCCGGGCCCACGGCGCGCCCGAACTTGGCTGAGCAGAGAGGCGAAAGGGCAAGTGCGAAGCGTCATGGGCCCTAACAGCCTGCGACCTTGGGCGCCGCATGTCGGTTGATTTGACATGGGCGCCTCTGCAACCGCGCGAGTTGATAAAAGAGCAGCATCTCCCTTGCATCCTTTACTTCCTCCAGTTGCTGCTCAGATCCCCTTTCTTGCGCCTCTCCTCCCTGCTTCCAAAATCTTCAGATCTACTCCGCCTGCGTGCCCTAGCCAGTCATGGCGCCTCGCCAAGCCCTGGCCGGAGCTTGCTACTCGCCTGCCTTGGACCCGCCAAATGTGTCAGGGGCGAGCCTTGCCCTGGTGTGCCAGATGGCGGAGGCGCAGGGCATCGACGGGACGAAGGCGTTCAAGGCCGGCTCTGCCGTCCCTGAAGGTCGAGGGAGCACCTTCTATCCGCTCTTCGTGAGCGCCATCGTCACCGGTCTGGTGCCTCCCTTTTCCGAGTTCTTCTTCTCTGTCCTCCGCCACTACAATATTCAAGCTCTACACCTCCATCCCAACTCCGTCCTTCTTCTGGCGATCTTTGCCTACTATTGTGAGGCTCACGTAGGGGTGAAGCCCTCGGTGGCCTTGCTACGCCACTACTTCTCCCTCCGGACCTCCCATGGTTCCGTCTCCGCGTGCGCGAGCTTCTTCGCGCACGGCGGCTCCATCGCCATTTCAAATCCTGGGAAGAGGATTGAGGGCTTCAGGAGGAAGTGGGTCTTGGTGGATGTTGGGCGCATCCACCCTCGGCTGATCCTGCCCACGGAGCACCCCACGATCTCCGACGACTAGTCCCGAGTGGAGCTTCTGGATCCCCGGACGAAGCTGGTGTTGGAGAAGATGGACGCAGATCTGAGGCCGGCCAGCGTGGCGGCGACGAAGCTAACCGGTGCGTCTCTGCTGAGGGAGTTCCTGGAGCATCAGCTGGCTCCGCTTCGTCAGTACTCGCTTCTGATGTGGAGGCCTCACCCGAGCCCCATGGTCTTGGACGATGAGGATCTGGCTGCGGTCCTCCAGTCCTTGGTTGGGGGCGACGTGGCGAGGCTGGAGGGCGATCCTACGCCCCTGTTCCTTTGCGAGGATTGGGAGCAGGTAGTGGGGTCCATGCCTGTCTTCAACAGGGACGGGCCCATGCCCGTGGAGGCTCCAGAGGACCTGGTGGACGTGTCCTCCGACGACTCCAGCGAAGAGAAGGAAGAAGGGGAGCAGGAAGAAGGGGTTGACTCAGAGGCGGAGTCAAGGGCTCCTCCCCTTCGGTGCAGGTCCCGCACTCTCCACCTCCCCCAGAGTGACGATGATGAGGATGAGGATGAGCAGGGCGGCAGGAGCCTGCCTTTGATCCCGAAGAAGGACCTGACTGGGCTGATCCCCCGCGGGTCTATCCCGGCCCCGGGGCGATCCGCAGGCGCACCTCCTGCTCCCGAGCCCCTTGAAGCTGACCCTTGCAGCCGGCTCTCGGGCTTTAAGTACGGCCGGAGGCTGCTCGAGTCTACCAGCGACGACCTCTAAGTGCCTGCTTCCCGTCTTGATTATTGTTCTGTCGCCGAGACTTGATGCCCATATCCTTCGGCCAGGCTGGCGCCCGCAGCAAAGAAGCCGAAGGGAGCTCCTGAGGTCCCATCCGTGGCAGTCCCTCTGCCCGAGAAAGAAGGTGACTGTGACGCGCAGGCCTCTCCTGCCTGGGCGTCCTCGCGAGGCCAGGCTAAGCCTACTGGGGCGAGCTCGGCCCCCTTGACCCAGGCGACTCCCGAGGTGCCCTTGCTTGACGCTGCCTCCACTGCCGTTGTGGCGTAGCTGGTTCTGCCTCAAGGTACTGTGGTCACGCTGTCGTCTTCTCCTACTCCACCGACTGCTGCTTCCCCGAACACTGTTCTAGATCGCGCCATTGCCGGACTGGACCGTCTGCGGCAGGATCTTCTGGGCGCCGACCCTCGTCTAGTGGCCGGGCGCTTGGAGCTGGCTTCTGGCTGGATTTGCTCCGATCCTTCGATACGGGCGGCGCTGGTCCAGGCCTCGACGGCTTGCGACGAGGAGAAACAGGCCGTCCATGAAGTGAAGGTTGCCCGCGATGCTGCCCTGGGGGAGGCAGCTAGCGTCCAAGGTCGCTGTGAGACGCTGGAGAGCAAGCTGAAGGGCCTGCAGAACCAGCTTGCCGAGGAGGCCCGCCTTCGCCAAGAGCAGGACGAAAACATGAAGGCTCGCGAGGCGGCCGTCAAGGACCTGGAGGCCAAGCTCAAGAGGCGCCGTGGCCGCCTAGGCGTGCTGGAGCAAGAGCTGGAGGCGAGGAAGGTTGAGCTGGACGGCAAGGCCCGAGTTCTCGCCGAGGATCGCGTGGCCTTCGCGGATATGGAAGAGAAGGCTCGCACTTCGCTGAAGACGCTTTATGACAGCGGCCTTGAGAGCCCGCTGGCCGACGAGGAGGATGGCCCCGCCAAGCTGCTTCCCTTCCTGGTCCGCGCCCTTCCAGACGTCACCCTTGTCCTTGGCCCTACGGCTGAGGCCGAGGCACGCGTCTTGTCTTCTGCAGCGCTGATGCAGGTCTTCACCCACATCTATCTTCGTGACCCCGACATCGACCTCGACAGCCTGCTGGAGCCAGTGAGCGGCGAGCGTGCCGCTGCCACTGCTGAGGCCGTGAAGGGTCGTGCGGAGGCTCTGTTGGGGAAGTTCCGGGCCTTTAGTACCAAGTCGAAGCGGAGCGCTGCTAGCCCTGCTGCTCCACAAGGCGAACCTGCTCCACACGGCTCCCCCGCCGGCAAGTGACTCTGTCGTGGCTCCCGTCCTGTTTTTAATTCCTGCGCATGTACCATGCCTCGGTGAGGCGTTAAAACTTATGTTTGATGCTGTGATAACAGCATGGACTGTAATATTTGCTTTTGAATTCCCTGAAATTTGCATTATTCCTTCCTACTTGCTTATGTTCTACGCCGGCAGAACCCGGCCCCGCGCATACCTTAGCCGCCATTGGCCCCGACCGGAAACTAGGACGGGACCAAGGAGTGAGGGGCTACGTGACAAGTTAGGCTCCTGAGTCGCGATGCTCAGGAGTCCCCCTTGGCGTTCGAACAGCAAGTAGGGAGGTGAGATGTGGGGGTGACTCCTTAGGGAGGTGAGATGTGGGTGGACCTGTCGTTCTACGTCTGCAGAGCCCGCCCCCACGCATACCTCAACCGCCGTTAGCCTTTTGGAACTAAGGAGTGAGGGGCTACGTGACCAGTTAGGCTCCTGAGTCGCGATGCTCAGGAGTCCCCCTTGACGCTCAAACGGCCTTCGTACCTTGGCTCCGCTCGGGGAGGGACGTGCGACGAACCAGGCCCGGGGGGGACCTGGCTAGGTGGCGTGCGTCTGGGCGTGACCCAGGCGCAGCCCCCGTGCCCAGCCCCTTCGCGCGGCACTCCCGAGGGGAGGCGTTGCGACAAGGCCAGACACTAAGCTCCGGGCTCCCTAAGGTTGATGTGGCCCAGAGGCCACCCTCGGTTGTTTATCACCAGCGCGGAGGATAGCGCTTCCGTATGCGTACAGGCATAGCCGCTCCTCGGCAGTGTCGTCAGCTAGCGCGAAGCATGGTGCTTCCACTGGTGCGTGGGAGGGGGCTCCCCTCCGGGAGGAGCCCCCTGGGCGTATACAGCCCCACCCTAACGCGTGGCTGGCACGGTAGGGCTTGACGAGGTGTATCTAGGCACCCGTGAGCCAGCGCAGGACTCACGGGGCCCTACCTCAAGGTGGGTTGCGCCTGGCTCTGGGCCCTATCTTCGAGTGTGTTCCTGCAAATTTGGCCAGATGCCGGTGCTCTACGTCTTCGGGTCCCGGCTCTCGGGCTGGTCTCAGCCGTCGCTGGCATGCCAGGTCGCGATGCCATGGACAAGACCAGAGGGTGAGAGCCGAAGAGCCGGTAGGAGCACTGAGTTGCGATGCTCAGGCACCCCCCCTTTAACGCGCAAGCTGGGTTAGGTGACGAAACTCTATGTCCTCGGGTCTCGGCTCTCGGGCTGGTCCCAGCCGTCGCTGGCATGCCAGGTCGCGATGCCATGGACAAGACCAGAGGGTGAGGGCCGGAGAGCCGGTAGGAGCCCTGAGTCGCGATGCTCAGGCACCCCCCTTTAGTGCGCAAGCTGGGTTAGATGACGAAACTCTACGTCCTCGGGTCCCGGCTCTCGGGCTGGTCTCAGCCGTCGCTGGCATGCCAGGTCGCGATGCCATGGACAAGACCAGAGGGTGAGGGCCGGAGAGCCGGTAGGAGCCCTGAGTCGCGATGCTCAAGCACCCCCCCCCTTTAACGCCCAAGATTCCGACACCCGGGAGAAAAAGGCACCAACTAACAAGCATGGTGGATCGAAAGCATAGCCCTAAGATAAATGCAAGAGGGATACATGCCGCTGGGACAGGCCCGAGCGGCTTGGGGATGATGCAACCTGAGGCCCCCAGTAAGGTAAGCCAGGAACATGAAATAAAAGGGATACATGCCGCAGGGACGGACCCACGCGGCCTGGGAATAATGCGGCCCTGAGGGCGCTCCCAGCCAGAAATGAAACTTAAATGATGTCACCTGATGATGTTGGGGACGAAGGGGTGTTGGTGTAGCAGACTCGGTGGGCTACGGGAGCCGATCCTCATGAGCCCCCAGGCCCAGGGGCCTCAGGAGGCTCCGGAGGCGCTGGCGGCTCCTTGCGGGCCATCTCCATCTCCGCCAGGGCTGCGGCTCGCCTGACCTCTTGAGCCTCCAAGATGCCTCTCATAAGACGCTGGTGCATAGCAGCCGCGTTTGGCAAGCCGTAAGGCATGCGTACGTAGCTGTGGGGCGGACATTCGCAACGTCCCACTCGCGAGGGCCAGAGGCACTCTTGAGACGCGGCTCGGTTGAGCCCCGGTATGTCGATGCAGATGCGCAGCCCACCATCCTCGCCTGGATGGGGGGCCACATCGGGTAGGCGGCGGCTGCCTCTCATGACCCTTGACTCCTGTAACTCCTGAATGGCCTTGCTGACTAACTCCTGAGGGTTTGGCCATCCTTGCCTTGCTCCTTCTTAAGGGAAACATGCTTCGAAGCACGCCTCCATGTGGTGCCCAAGCGCCTCCCTCGTGACCCTGGCGAGGTCGGCGGCCCTCCAGGGGAGAGCCCCCGAGCCCTTCCTGAGGAGGGCGCCGGGCGCGCTCCCCTATGCGATGGAGGGAGGCTCCTCCTGGCCAGGCGCTGGCCTTGAGGGGCCTGCCTCCTGAGGGGCCGGGCCGGTTGATGTCTTCTTCTTCTTGGGGGCGGCCTCGGGAAGCCTCCTGCCTCCGCGGTCTGGGTCTTCCAGTGATGTGGCCTGAAAGGCTCGCTCCAGGGAGCAGACTACGTCTCTCTCTTCGCAGGGCACCGTGATGACCCCGCCGCTTCCTGGCATCTTGAGGACATTGTAGCCGTGGTGGGTCACGGCCATGAACTTAGCCAGCGCAGGGTACCCAAGGATGGCGTTGTACGGCAGGCGAATGTGGGCGACGTCGAAGTCGATGAGCTCGGTGCGGTAGTTGTCGCGTGCCCCGAAGGTGACAGGAAGGCAGACCTGCCCGATCAGGACCGTGGAGCCGTCGGTGACTCCGGAGAAGGGCTTGGTTGGCTTAAACTGACTGTAGGGCACTTGAAGATTGTTGAACATTTCCACGGACAAGACGTTGAGCCCTGCCCCGCCATCGATGAGGGTCCTGGTGACTAGCACGTTGCTGATGATTGGGGAACAAAGCATCGGGAGGACTCCGGCTGTGGCCGCACACTTGAGCTGATCCGCTGAGCTGAAGGTGATGGCGCATGCCGACCACCTGAGAGGGCGCGTGGCCTCGAGCTTGGGGAGGACTCCATTCACTTCACGAGCGAACTGCTTGAAGATGCGCTAAGAGGCTGGGGCTTGAGCTCCGCCCAGGATGCAGGCGATTGCACGTGGTTCCTGGAAGCCCCCCAGCCCCTCGTCGTGATGACGGTCTTCATTTCTCCTTGGCTGCGGCGGCAGCGGAGGGAGGCCTGCGTTCCCTTGCGGGCGCTCCTCGCGAGGCTGATCCCTCCAGCCTCCCTCGCAAGGCGGGTCCTGCCAGCGATCCTCGCGAGGTTGGTCGCGCCACCCTTGGCGCGGGCCGCGGTCTTCCCAACGTCCTGCATTCCTTCCTCCTCCTCGGCCGTAGCCCCGGTCGCTGCGGTCGGGACGTCTGCCGACCCTTCCTTCACGCACGGCCCGGAGCTCTTGGCACTCATTGGTGTTGTGGGTGTGGAGGTCGTGGTACATGCAGTACCGACTGTCCTTGGAGGATTCGGGCTGATCTCTGCCCCGCTTGGTGTCTGGCTCGGCCGCGAGTACGGCAGCCCCCTTGCACTTCACGTCCTTGGCCTTGGGCTTCTTCTCTTCGGGGTCCGCGGTAGGCAGCTCAAGGAGGGAGAGGCGCCCCTCCTCAGCCCTGGCGCACTTGGTCGCCAAGTTGAACAGCTCCAAGGAGGTGCACAGGTCTTCATGCATCGCCAGCTCCTCCTTCATGTTGACGTCGCGCACACCGTCGGAGAAGGCAGAGATGATGGCCTCCTCCGTTACCTTGGGGATCTTGAGGCGCGCGTTGTTGAAGCGCTGGATGTACTTCTGCAGGGTTTCCCCTGGTTGCTGCTTGATACGATGCATGTCGCTCATGGCGGGTGGCCGGTCGCAAGTACCCTGGAAGTTGGCGATGAAGCGGGTGCGCATCTCATCCCAGGAGGAGATCGTGCCTGGGGCCAGATTCAGGAGCCAGGTGCGGGCTCCGTCCTTGAGCGCCATGGGAAACCAGTTCGCCATGACCTTTTCGTCTCCGTTGGTAGCCTCGATCCCCAACTCGTAGAGTTGGAGGAACTCCGCAGGGTCAGCCGTGCCGTCGTAGCGAGGAGACAGGTCTGGCTTGAACTTGCCGGGCCACGCGACACTACGCAGCTCGGAGGTGAAGGCGCGGCAGCCCGCCGTGGCCGCAGGGGGCCTTGGGCGACGGAGAGCTTTGTCCTGCGGGTCCCCATGCGCCACGGCTGGGGGTGCGCAGGGTCTTGACGTGCTGGAGCAGGGAGCGCTCGGGCAGCTTCTCGAGGGCGAGGGACTTCTTGGCAGCTCTGCTCTTGCCGCGCTGGCGCCTGACGGAGCGGGTTCCGCCCAAGGGCCGCGCGCCTTGGGGCCAGGGCGCCTTCTTGAGGAGGAGGCGACTGAGGCGCCCCAGGAGCTTCATTGCCTGCGCAGGGCAGGGTGCGGTGCTGCGCGAAGGACGGTGCGGGGGCACCTCTGGCGGCACGGACGAGCTCGGCGACTCGGTCGAGCCATTCTTCGTAGACGTCATCGATGGGGCGGTAGCGCAGGAGCTTGCTTGCCGCGATGAGCGCAGCTCGGGCCTCCATGGCCGCGCGGGGCGCGCGTGACGAAGAACCAGCGGGGGTGAGCGAGGGCGTGGCAGTGCGGTCGTCCCGCCTCATGGACGGATGCTGGGATGATGCTTGCTGCTTGTTCCCCGCCGGGCCAGTGGCGGCCTTGACGGCAGGTGACGGGGAACGACGAGGGCGCCCGCCGACGGGAGCCGTCTGGGCGACATGGGAAGCGAGGGCGGCTCGGCGCTCGGCGCGAGCCCGATGAGCGTCAGACATGGATGCGGTGGTCGGAAGGAACAAGACGACGGAAGGCAAATTCCGGCGCACCCCTACTTGGCGCGCCAAATGTCGGATTTCGGGTTCCGGCAGACCCTTGAGGTTCTAACACCGGGGTGCGCATGGAGATTCAACCCTCTACCCGCTCGCTCCTCGCCGACTCGCTAAGACCTAAACTACCAAACTGAACAGCACAAGAGACACAAGATTTATACTGGTTCAGGCCACCATTGTGGTGTAATACCCTACTCCAGTGTGTGATCTGGTGGATTGCCTCTTGGGCTTGATGATGAACAATACAAGGTAGAACAACCTCGCGAGGGTCTGTTCTTGGCTGGTGCGATGAACTGCTGGGATGAGTTCGATCGCTCTATCTACTGGTTTCTCAGTGAGGATCCCGATTGCTAGGTCAGGTATACCCTGGGGGTGGCTAGTCCTATTTATAGTCAAAGGCCCTGGGCCTCTCCCCAAATGTTGAGCGGGAAGGGCGCCAACAATTGGCCATTTTGAAGGGGAACAGCGGGTACACTTATCCTGACTAAAGTTGGTCCTCGCCTGTCAAAGGCTCTGGTGGTGACGCCAGCTTGGGCTCCACAATGACTTCCTTCCGGCCGTTGGGCTGGTCTTGGTCTTGTTGCACCGAAATGGACGCCTTTGCTTGATGCTCTCGCCCGCGCTTGCTCCCTTTGCACCAAAGAGGAAAGGAGGACACTGCGTGGGCTGGCGCCCGACTGGAGCCCTTGGTCGTCATGGCTTGCGTCATGGGCACCTCGCGAGGTACCCTGCCTTGAACTCTCCGCCTCCTCATGAGCCAGCCTGATGAGGCCGTGCCTGAGGAAGCTCCTTGTCATCCGCCCCGCGAGGCTTGGCCCCTCGCGAGGGTCTTGAGCTTGCGTTGATGAAGATGGGCTGTGCTGGGCCTCCTTTGAGCCACGCCACAGGCCGCAGGCAGGCAAGTCTGGGGACCCCCGTTTCCAGAACGCCGACAGGCACCCCAAGTAAATATTCAAGGAGACTCAAGCACCTAAGCTTGGGGATGCTACTACGTCTTGAGCTTGCATTGGTTTTCCTCGCAGAGGAGAGGGTGATGCAGCAAAGTGTAGCGTAAGTATTTCCCTCAGTTTTGAGAACCAAGGTATCAATCCAGTAGGAAGCTCCTCAAAAGTCCCACGCACCTACACAAACAAACTGAGAACTCGCAACCAACGCAATAAAGGGGTTGTCAATCCCTTCACGGCCACTTGCGAAAGTGAGATCTAATAAAGATAGTATGATAAGATAAATATATTTTTGGTATTTTATAAGATAGATGCAAAAAGTAAAGATGCAAATTAAGGTAGATTGAAAGAAAATATGATAAGAGATAGACGCGGGGGCCATAGGTTTCACTAGAGGCTTATCTCAAGATAGCATAAGTATTACGGTGGGTGAACAAATTACTGTCGAGCAATTGATAGAAAAGCGCATAGTTATGAGATTATCTAGGCATGATCATGTATATAGGCATCACGTCCATAACAAGTAGACCGACTCCTGCCTGCATCTACTACTATTATTCCACACATCGACCGACGCATGTCTGCATCTAGAGTATTAAGTTCATAAGAACAGAGTAACGCATTAAGCAAGATGACATGATGTAGAGGGACAAACACATGCAATATGATATAAACCCCATCTTGTTATCCTCGATGGCAACAATACAATACGTGTCTTGCAACCCTTTCTGTCACTGGGTAAGAACACCGCAAGATTGAAACCAAAGCTAAGCACTTCTCCCATGGCAAGAAAGACCAATCTAGTTGGCCAAACCAAACTGATAATTCGAAGAGACTTGCAAAGATAACTCAATCATACATAAAAGAATTCAGAGAAGATTCAAATATTATTCATAGATAAACTTGATCATAAACCCACAATTCATCGGATCTCGACAAACACACTGCAAAAAGAGTTTACATCGAATAGATCTCCACAAGAGAGGGGGAGAACATTGTATTGAGATCCAAAAAGAGAGAAGAAGCCATCTAGCTAATAACTATGGACCCGTAGGTCTGTGGTAAACTACTCACAACTCATCGGAGGGGCAAGGATATTGATGTAGAAGCCCTCCGTGGTTGATTCCCCCTCCGGCAGAGTGCCGGCGAAGGCTCCATGATGAGATCTCGCGGATACATAAGGTTACGGTAGTGGGAATTGTGTTTCGTGGTGCTCCTGGATGTTTTCGGGGTACGTAGGTATATATAGGAAGAAGAAGTACATCGCCGCCCGAGGGGTTCACGAGACAGGGGGCGCGCCCTACAGGGGGGGGGGCAGCCCCCTATCTCGTGGGGCCCTCGGGAGCTTCTTGACTTGCACTCCAAGCTCTCCGGATCATATTTGTTCCAAAAATCACGCTCCCGAAGGTTTCATTCCGTTTGGACTCTGTTTGATATTCCTTTTCTTCGAAATACTGAAATAGGCAAAAAACAGCAATATGGCTGGGCCTCTGGTTAGTAGGTTAGTCCCAAAAATGATATAAATGTGTGAAATAAAGCCCATAAACATCTAAAAGGGGTAATATAATTGCATGGAACAATCAAAAATTATAGATACGTTGGAGACGTATCAAGCATCCCCAAGCTTAATTCCTGCTCGTCCTCGAGTAGGTAAATGATAAAAAGAGAATTTTTGATGTGGAATGCTACCTAGCATAATTCATAATTTCATTTTCTTTATTGTGGCATGAATGTTCAGATCCAAATGAATAGAAAATAGAAGTTCATATCGACACAAGAAATAGTAACACTTCAAGCATACTAATCAAAGTAATCATGTCTTCTCAAAATAACATGGCAAAAGAAAGTTCATCCCTACAAAATCATATAGTTAGGCTATGCTTCATTTTCGTCACACAAAGATGTTCCCAACTTCTATACCCCCAATGACAAGCCAAGCAATTGTTTCATACTTAAATAATCTCAAACTTTTTCAACCTTCACGCAATACATGAGCGTGAGCCATGGATATAGCACTATGGGTGGAATAGAATATGATGATGGGGATTGTGTGGAGAAGACAAAAAAGGAGAAAGTCTCACATTGACGAGGATAATCAACGGGCTATGGAGATGCCCATCAATTGATGTCAACATGAGGAGTAGGGATTGCCATGCAACGGATGCACTAGAGCTATAAATGAATGCTCAACAAAAGAAAACTAGTGGGTGTGCATCCAACTTGCTTGCTCACGAAGACCTAGGGCATTTGAGGAGGCCCATCGTAGGAATATACAAGCCAAGTTCTATAATGAAAAATTCCCACTAGTATTAAAAAGACAACTTATGAGACTCACTATATGAAAAACATGGTGCTACTTTGAAGCACAATATATGAGACTCACTACATGAAGAACAAGGTGCTACTTTGAAGCACAAGTGTGGAAAAAGAGATAGTAACATTGCCCTTTTTATTTGTTTTCTTCTTCTTTTCTTTTTCTTTTTTTCTTTTTTTTCTTTTCCTTTTTTTTCTTTTCCTTTTTTGGGCCTCTTTTTTGGCCTTTCTTCTTTTATTTCCTTTTTTTCTTTCGGCAATGTTCTAATAATAATGATCATCACACTTCTATTGATTACAGCATAAGAATTACAACTCGAAACTAGAACAAGATATGACTCTATATGAATGCCTTCGGCGGTGTACCGGGATGGTTCAATGAATCAAGAGTGACATGTATGAAAATTAATGCTTGGTGGCTTTGCCACAAATACGATGTCAACTACATGATCATGCAATGGCAATATGACAAAAGTAAAGTATGTCATGAAAATGATGAACGGAACGGTGGAAAGTTGCATGGCAATATATCTCGGAATGGCTATGGAAATGCCATAATAGGCAGGTATGGGGGCTGTTTTGAGGAAGATATAAGGAGGTTTATGTGTGATAGAACATATCGTATCACGGGGTTTGGATGCACCGGCGAAGTTTGCACCAACTCTCAAGGTGAGAAAGGGCAATGCACAGTACCAAAGAGGCTAGCAAAGGCGGAAAGGTAAAAGTGTGTATAATTCATGGACTCAACATTAGTCAAAAGAACTCATATACTTATTGCAAAAATTTAGAAGTCATCAAAAACCAAGTACTGTGCGCATGCTCCTAGGGGGATAGATTGGTAGGAAAAGACCATCGCTTGTCCCCGACCGCCACTCATAAGGATGCACAAGCCAAGTACACTTCATGTTTCAAATTTGTTACACAACTTTAACCATACGTGCATGCTACGGGATTTGCTAACTTCAACACAAGCATTCTTTGAATTCATAATCACCTAACTAGCATGACTTTAATATCACTACCTCCATATCTCAAAACAATTATCAAGTATCAAATTGATCATGGCATCCAATTCACTTTTCTATGATAGTTTTTATTATACCCAACTTGGATGCTCATCATTCTAGGACAAACTTTATGACCATAGCAAATACCATGCTGTTCAAAAAGACTCTCAAAAATATATAAGTGAAGCATGAGAGACTAGCAATTTCTTCAAAATTAAGACACCACCGTGCTCTAAAAGATATAAGTGAAGCACTAGAGCAAAAACTATCAAGCTCAAAAGATATAAGTGAAGCACATAGAGTATTCTAGCAAATTCTAATCAAATAGGCTTCTCCCAAAAGGTGTGTACAGCAAGGATGATTGTGGTAAACTAAAAAGAAAAGACTAATATAATACACGATGCTCCAAGCAAAACACATATCATGTGGCGAATAAAAATATAGCTCCAAGTAAAGTTACCAATGAACGAAGACGAAAGAGGGGATGCCTTCCCGGGGCATCCCCAAGCTTAGGCTTTTGGCTATTATTGAATATCTTGGGGTGCCATGGGCATCCCCAAGCTTAGGCTCTTGCCACCCTTTATTCCATAGTCCATAAAAGCTTTACCCAAAACTTGAAAACTTCACAACACAAAACTCAACAGGAAATCTTATAAGCTCCGTTAGTGAAAGAAAACAAAACCACCACATAAGGCACTGCAATGAACTCATTCTTTATTTAATTTGGTGTTAAACCTACTGTATTCCAACTTCTTTATGGTTCATAGACTGAATTATAGCCATAGATGCATTGAAATAAGCAAACAACACACGAAAAACAGAATCTGTCAAAAACAGAACAGTCTGTAGCAATCTGTAACTAACGCAAACTTCTGGAACTCTAAAAATCCTACCAAAAATAGGAAGTCCTGGAAAATTTGTTCTATTGAACAGCAGCAAAAATAATCAACGCAAAATCATGTTCCTGTGATTTAACAAAATTATATTCGTGCGCGCAAAGTTTCTGTTTTTCAGCAGAATCAAATCAACTATCATCGTAGGTTATCCTATAGGTTCTACTTGGCACAAACACTAAATAAAAGATAAAAACACATCTAAACAGAAGGTAGATGCAAGATTTATTACTAAACAGGAGCAAAAACAAAAAACATAACGAAAAATTGGGTTGCCTCCCAACTAGCGCCATCGTTTAACGCCCCTAGCTAGGCATAAAAAGCGAAGATAGATCTAACGAGTGCCATCTTTGGCACTAAATTCATAAGTATAGAGCTTGTGATCTCTAGGGATTTCTTCCCTTTTAGCAATAGCTAAACCTTTAGGAAAAAATTCAAGAAATTCATTGGTAGCAAAAGGTTCCTTAACGATAGAGAGGCAATTGGGAAGAAAACTTATGGATTTGAGATCCGCATCTCCCTTACTAGAAGATTCAGCCTTACTTTTAGGAACATAAATAAACTTGGCAATTTTAGTAGGGGGTTTTGGAGTGTTTTTCATGGGGAAAACGCGGAACCCAAGTTTGTAATGATATCCTCAAGTTTACCAATTCTAGCAGAGTCTAGATCTATTTTTTCATTGACTATAGGTTCTTTTTCTTTAAGATTTTTCAAAGTAACTCCAACCCTAGATCCAAATTGGGTAATGTGATTATGAATCTTTTTATCCATATTTTCAATCAACTCAACAGTGGCAAATTTATTTTCAATAACATCAAGCCGTTGCATCACATGTTCTAGAGTTAAAACCATTCCATTAACCAAAAGAGGTGGTGGGCCACACAAATCTAACATAGCATTATAAGCATCAAACGTATGACTACTCGTAAAATCACCTTCGGTAGCAATATCAAGAACACATCTATTCCAAGGAGTAATGCCTACATAAAAATTGTGGAGAAGAACGGAACTAGCAAGCTTCCTAGTAGCTTTATATTGGGCATTGAAAATTCTATGCCAAGAATCTTTTAAACTTTCTCTCTCTCTCTTTGCTTAAAATTGTGAATTTCTTGTTCGTGAGTGAGAATAGGGATAGGAGGACTAGACATGACGACAAGGTAAACAAACTAACACACGAGCAAACAAAAGGCAAACAAAAGGAGAGGAGGAGATTGGGAAAGAGAGCGCGAGTGAAACGGCAAGGTTGAAGTGGGGGAGAGGAAAACGAGAGGCAAATGGCAAATAATGTAAATGCGAGGGAGATCGGTTTGTGATGGGTACTTGGTATGTCTTGACTTGAGCGAAGACCTCCCCGGCAACGGCGCCAGAAATCCTTCTTGCTACGTCTTGAGCTTGCGTTGGTTTTCCTCGAAGAGGAGAGGGTGATGCAGCAAAGTGTAGCGTAAGTATTTCCCTCAGTTTTGAGAACCAAGGTATCAATCCAGTAGGAGGCTCCTCAAAAGTCCCACGCACCTACACAAACAAACTGAGAACTCGCAACCAACGCAATAAAGGGGTTGTCAATCCCTTCACGACCACTTGCGAAAGTGAGATCTAATAAAGATAGTATGATAAGATAAATATATTTTTGGTATTTTATAAGATAGATGCAAAAAGTAAAGATGCAAATAAAAGTAGATTGAAAGCAAATGTGATAAGAGATAGACCCGGGGGCCATAGGTTTCACTAGAGGCTTCTCTCAAGATAGCATAAGTATTACGGTGGGTGAACAAATTACTGTCGAGCAATTGATAGAAAAGCGCATAGTTATGAGATTATCTAGGCATGATCATGTATATAGGCATCACGTCCATAACAAGTAGACCGACTCCTGCCTGCATCTACTACTATTACTCCACACATCGACCGACTCCTGCCTGCATCTAGAGTATTAAGTTCATAAGAACAGGGTAACACATTAAGCAAGATGACATGATGTAGAGGGATAAACACATGCAATATGATATAAACCCCATCTTGTTATCCTCGATGGCAACAACACAATACGTGTCTCGCAACCCTTTCTTTCACTGAGTAAGAACACCGCAAGATTGAACCCAAAGCTAAGCACTTCTCCCATGGCAAGAAAGACCAATCTAGTAGGCCAAACCAAACTGATATTTCGAAGAGACTTGCAAAGATAACTCAATCATACATAAAAGAATTCAGAGAAGATTCAAATATTATTCATAGACAAACTTGATCATAAACCCACAATTCATCGGATCTCGACAAACACACCGCAAAAAGAGTTTACATCAAATAGATCTCAACAAGAGAGGGGGAGAACATTGTATTGAGATCCAAAAAGAGAGAAGAAGCCATCTAGCTAATAACTATGGACCCGTAGGTCTGTGTAAACTACTCACAACTCATCGAAGGGGCAAGGATGTTGATGTAGAAGCCCTCCGTGGTTGATTCCTCCTCCGGCAGCGTGCCGGCGAAGGCTCCAAGATGAGATCTCGCGGATACAGAAGGTTACGGCGGTGGAAATTGTGTTCCGTGGTGCTCCTGGATGTTTTCGGGGTACGTAGGTATATATAGGAAGAAGAAGTATGACTGGTGGCCGCTCGAGGGGCCCACGAGACAGGGACGCGCCCTACAGGGGGGGGGGGGCAGCCCCCTATCTCGTGGGGCCCCCAGGAGCTTCTTGACTTGCACTCCAAGCTCTCCGGATCAGATTTGTTCCAAATATCACGCTCCCGAAGGTTTCATTCCGTGTGTACTCCATTTGATATTCCTTTTCTTCGAAATACTGAAATAGGCAAATAAACAGCAATATGGGTTGGGCCTCCGGTTAGTAGGTTAGTCCCAAAAATGATATAAATGTGTAAAATAAATCCCATAAACATCTAAAAGGGGTAATATAATAGCATGTAACAATCAAAAATTATAGATACGTTGGAGACGTATCAGATGCCCCGGAAGGCATCCCCTCTTTGTTCAACAAGTATCGTTATGTTTTCAGATTCGTTTCGTTCATGTGATATGTGCAAATCTTGGAGCGTCTTTTGCATTTAGTTTTTACTTTTCTTTTATGCACCATGCTGTTATGAGATAGTCCTTGGTTGATTTATAGAATGCTCATTGCACTTCACTAAAATCTTTTGAGTATGGCTTTATAGAATGCTTCATGTTCTTCACTTATATCATTTGAAGTTTGGATTGCCTGTTTCTCTTCACATAGAAAACCGCCATTTGTAGAGTGCTCTTTTGCTTCACTTATATTTGTTAGAGCGTTGGCATATCTCTTGTAGAAAGAATTCAACTCTCTTGCTTCACTTATATTTATTTAGAGAGATGACAGGAATTGGTCATTCACATGGTTAGTCATAAAATCCTACATAAACTTGTAGATCGCTGAATATGATATGTTTGCTTCCTTGCAATAGTTTTGCGATATAAAGATGGTGATATTAGAGTCATGCTAGTGGGTAGTTGTGGATTGTAGAAATACTTGTGTTGAGGTTTGTGATTCTCGTAGCATGCACGTATGGTGAACTGTTGTGTAACGAGGTTGGAGCACGAGGTATTTATTCACTGTCTTCCTTATGAGTGGCGGTCGAGGACGAGCGATGGTCTTTTCCTACCAATCTATCCCCCTAGGAGCATGCACGTAGTACTTTGTTTTGATGACTAATAGATTTTTGTAATAAGTATGTGAGTTCTTTATGACTAATGTTGAGTCCATGGATTATACGCACTCTCACCCTTCCATCATTGCTAGCCTCTTCGGTACCGTGCATTGCCCTTTCTCACCTCGAGAGTTGGTGCAAACTTCGCCGGTACATCCAAACCCCATGATACGATACGCTCTATCACACATAAGCCTCCTTATATCTTCCGCAAAATAGCCACCATACCTACCTATCATGGCATTTCCATAGCCATTCTGAGATATATTGCCATGCAACTTCCATCATCATCATATACATGACTTGAGCATTCATTGTCATATTGCCTTGCATGATCGTAAGATAGCTAGCATGATGTTTTCATGGCTTGTCCGTTTTTTGATATCTTTGCTATGCTAGATCATTGCACATCCCGATACACCACCGGAGGCATTCATATAGAGTCATATCTTTGTTCTAGTATCGAGTTGTAATATTGGGTTGTAAGTAAATAAAAGTGTGATGATCATCATTATAGAGCATTTCCCCATAAAAAAGAGGCCAAAGAAGCCTAAATAAAAAAAGGGGCCAAAGAAGCCCGCAAAAAAAGAAAAAAAAAAGAAAGGGCAATGTTACTATCCTTTTACCACACTTGTGCTTGAAATAGCACCATGTTCTTCATATAGAGAGTCTCCTATATTGTCACTTTCATATACTAGTGGGAATTTTCATTATAGAACTTGGCTTGTATAATCCAACGATGGGCTTCCTCAAATGCCCTAGGTCTTCATGAGCAAGCAAGTTGGATGCACACCCACTTAGTTTCAGTCTGAGCTTTCATACACTTATAGCTCTTAGTGCATCCGTTGCAGGGCAATCCCTACTCCTCACATTGACATCAATTGATGGGCATCTCCATAGCCCGTTGATTAGCCGCATCGATGTGAGATTTTCTCCCTTTTTTGTCTTCTCCACACAACCTCCACCATCATATTCTATTCCACCTATAGTGCTATATCCATGGCTCACACTCATGTATTGCGTGAAAGTTGAAAAGGTTTGAGAACGTCAAAAGTACGAAACAATTGCTTGGCTTGTCATCAGGGTTGTGCATGATTTGAATATTTTGTGTGATGAAGATGGAGCATAGCCAGAATATATGATTTTGTAGGGATAACTTTCTTTGGTCATGTTGTTTTGAAAATACATGATTGCTTTATTAGTATGCTTGAAGTATTACTGTTCTTATGTCAAATGATAGACTATTGCTTTGAATCACTCATGTCTTAATATTCATGCCATGATTAGATTACATGATCAAGATTATGCTAGGTAGCATTCCACATCAAAAATTATCTTTTTATCATTTACCTACTCGAGGACGAGTAGGAATTAAGCTTGGGGATGCTGATACGTCTCCGTCGTATCTATAATTTTTTATTATTCCACGCCAATATTCTACAACTTTCATATACTTTTGGCAACTTTTCATATTATTTTTGGGACTAACCTATTGATCCAGTGCCCAGTGCCAGTTCCTGTCTGTTGCATGTTTTATGTTTCGGAGAAACCCCATATCAAACGGAGTCCAAATGGGATAAAAATGGATGGAGAATATTTTTGGAATATTTGTGACATATGGGAAGAAGAATCAACGCGAGACGGTGCCCGAGGGGGCCACGAGGCAGGGGACACGCCCCTGACCCTCGTGGGCACCCCGTAAGGCGGTTGCTGCTCTACTTTGGCCACAAGAAAGCTAATTTTCGAAAAAAAAATCGTGGCGAAGGTTTCGATCCAATCGGAATTACGGATCTCCGGATATATAAGAAACGGTGAAATAGCAGAATCTGAGAACGCAGAAACAGAGAGAGACAGAGAGACAGATCCAATCTCGGAGGGGCTCTCGCACCTCCCGCACCAAGGAGACCATGGGCCAGAGGGGAAACCCATCTCCCATTTAGGGAGAAGGTCAAGGAAGAAGAAGAAGAAGGGGGGGGCTCTCTCCCCCTTGCTTCCGGTGGCGCCGGAACGCTGCCGAGGGCTATCATCATCATCGTGATCTACACCAACACCTCCGCCATCTTCACCAACATCCCCATCACCTTCCCCCATCTATATTCAGCAGTCCACTCTCCCGCAACCCACCGTACCCTCTACTTGAACATGGTGCTTTATGCTTCATATTATTATCCAATGATGTGTTGCCATCCTATGATGTCTGAGTAGATTTTCGTTGTCCTACTGGTGATTGGTGAATTGCTATGATTGGTTTAATTTGCTTGTGGTTATGTTGCCGTCCTAGTGTGCCCTCCGTGTCACACTGTAGGGTGTTGCAATACGTTCATGGTTCGCTTATAGTGGGTTGCTTGAGTGACAGAAGCATAAACCCGAGTAAGGGGGTTGTGGCGTATGGGATAAAGGGGACTTGATGCTTTAATGCTACAGTTGGGTTTTACCTTAATGATATTTACTAGTTGCGGATGCTTGCTAGAGTTCCAATCATAAGTGAATATGATCCAAGAAGAGAAAGTATGTTAGCTTATGCCACTCCCACATAAAACTTGCTATCGGTCTAGTAAAGTAGTCAATTGCTTAGGGACAATTTCAAAACTCCTACCACCACTTTTCCACACTCGCTATATTTACTTTATTGCTTCTTTATCTAAACAATCCCTAGTTTATATTTCTGTGATCTTTATATTCTTGCAAGCCTATCCAACAACACTTACAAAGTACTTCTCGTGTCATACTTGTTCTAGGTAAAGCGAACGTCAAGCGTGCGTAGAGTTGTATCGGTGGTCGATAGAACTTGAGGGAATATTTGTTCTACCTTTAGCTCCTCGTTGGGTTCGACACTCTTACTTATCGAAAGAGGCTACAATTGATCCCCTACACTTGTGGGTTATCAAGCAGTAGCAATAAAATTGAATGATCATTATGCTAAGCTAACGGATGGGTCTTGCCCATCACATCATTCCACTAATTATGTGATCCCGTTTATCAAATGGCAACTCATGTCCATGTCTAGGAAACTTAACCATCTTTGATCAACGAGCTAGTCTAGTAGAGGCATAATAGGGACACGGTGTTTTGTCTATGTATTCACACATCTATCAAGTTTCCAGTTAATAAAATTCTAGCATGAATAATAAACATTTATCATGAATAAGAAAATATAAAATAACAACTTTATTATTGCCTCTAGGGCATATTTCCTTCAGTCTCCCACTTTCACTAGAGTCAATAATCTATATCACATTGTAATGAATCTAACACCGATGGAGTCCTGGTGCTGATCATGTTTAGCTCGTGGAAGAGGCTTAGTCAACGGGTCTGCAACATTCAGATCCGTATGTACTTTGCAAATCTCTATGTCTCCCTCCTTGACCAAATCTTGAATGGAGTTGAAGCATCTCTTGATGTGTTTGGTCTTTTTTGTGAAATCTGGATTCCTTTGCCAAGGCAATTGCTCTAGTATTGTCACAAAAGATTTTCATTGGACCCGATGCACTAGGTATTACACCTAGATCCGAAGTAGCTATGTAATCCGCTTCACACATAGATCCCGCCACGATGCTCTACTTGGAACTGCACCAACTAATAGTGTTGGGGAACGCGGTAATTTCAAAAACTTTCCTACGATCACGCAAGATCTATCTAGGTGATGCATAGCAACGAGAGGGGAGAGTGTGTCCATGTACCCTTGTAGACCGAAAGCGGAAGCGTTTAGTTAACGCGGTTGATGTAGTCGAACATCTTCGTGATCCAACCGATCCAAGCACCCAACGTACGGCACCTCCGCGTTCAGCACACGTTCAGCTCGATGACGTCCCTCATACTCTTGGTCCAGTTGAGGTCAAGGGACAGTTTCGTCAGCACAACGGCGTGGTCACGGTGATGATGAAGTTACCAGCGCAGGGCTTCACCTAAGCACTACGGCGATATGACCGAGGTGTGTACCTGTGGAGGGGGGCACCGCACACGGCTAAACAATTGTCAACTTGTGTGTTTGAGGGTGCCCCCTGCCCCCGTATATAAAGGAGCAAGGGGGAGGCCGACCGACCCTATAGGCGCGCCCCAAGTAGGATTCCTACTAGGAATCCTATTCCTAGTAGGTTTGGGAAGAGAGGGGGGAGGAAGGAGAGGGAGAGGGGGAAGGCAAGGGGGGCACCGCCCCCTGCCCTTCCTTGTCCTATTCGGACTCAGGGGGGAGGGGGCACAGGGCCTGCCCTGGCTGCCCCCCCTCTCTCTCCACTAGGGCCCATCGAGGCCCATTAGTTCCACGGGGGTTCCGGTAACCCTACGGCACTCCCATTTTATCCGAAATTTCTCCGGAACACTTCCGGTGTCCGAATATAGTCGTCCAATATATCAATCTTTATGTCTCGACCATTTCGAGACTCCTCGTAATGTCCGTGATCACATCCGGGACTCCGAACAATCTTTGGTACAACATATCACATAAACTCATAATACCAATCGTCATCGAACGTTAAGCGTGCAAACCCTACGGGTTCGAGAACAATGTAGACATGACTGAGACACGTCTCTGGTCAATAAGCAATAGCGGAACCTAGATGCTCATATTGGTTCCTACATATTCTACAAAGATCTTTATTGGTCAAACTGCATAACAATATACGTTGTTCCCTTTGTCATCGGTATGTAACTTTCCCGATATTCGATCGTCGGTATCTCAATACCTACTTCAATCTCGTTACCGGCAAGTCTCTTTACTCATCCCGTAATACGTCATCCTGCAACTAACTCATTAGTCACAATGCTTGCAAGGCTTATAGTGATGAGTATTACCGAGAGGGCCCAGAGATACCTCTCCAAAACACAGAGTGACAAATCCTAATCTCGATCTATGCCAACACAACAAACACCTTTGGAGATACCTATAGAGCACCTTTATAATCACCCATTTACGTTGTGACGTTTGGTAGCACACCAAGTGTTCCTCCGGTATTCGGGAGTTGCATAATCTCATAGTCTGAAGAACTTGTATAAGTCATGAAGAAAGTAGTAGCAATGAAACTAACACGATCATAATGCTAAGCTAACGGATGGGTCATGTCCATCACATCATTCTACTAATGATGTGATCCCGTTCATCAAATGACAACACATGTCCATGGTTAGGAAACATAACCATCTTTGATTAACGAGCTAGTCAAGTAGAGGCATACTAGGGACTATATGTTTTGTCTATGTATTCACACATGTACTAAGTTTCCGGTTAAGACAATTCTAGCATGAATAATAAACATTTATCATGAATTAAGGAAATAAATAATAACTTTATTATTGCCTCTAGGGCATATTTCCTTCAGTCTCCCACTTGCACTAGAGTAAATAATCTAGATTACATAGTAATGATTCTAACACCCATGGAGCTTTGGTGTTGATCATGTTTTGCTCGTGGAAGAGGCTTAGTAAACGGGTCTGCAACATTCAGATCCGTGTGTATCTTGCAAATCTCTATGTCCCCTTCCGACACTTGATGACGGATGGAATTGAAGCGTCTCTTGATGTGCTTGGTTCTCTTGTGAAATCTGGATTCCTTTGGCAAGGCAATTACACCAGTATTGTCACAAAAGATTTTCATTGGACCCGATGCACTAGGTATGACACCTAGATCGGATATGAACTCCTTCATCCAAACTCCTTCATTTGCTGCTTCTGAAGTAGCAATGTACTCCGCTTCACACGTAGACCCCGCCACGACGCTCTGCTTGGAACTGCACCAACTGATAGCTCCTCCATTCAATAAAAATACGTATCCGGTTTGCGACTTAGAGTCATCCGTATCAGTGTCAAAGCTTGCATCGACGTAACCGTTTACGACGAGCTCTTTTTCACCTCCATAAATGAGAAACATATCCTTAGTCCTTTTCAGGTATTTCAGGATGTTCTTGACCGCTTTCCAGTGCTCCACTCCAAAATTAATTTGGTACCTCCCTGCTATGCTTATAGCAAGACATACATCAGGTCTGGTACACGACATTGCATACATGATAGAACCTATGGCTGAAGCATAGGGAATGACTTTCATTTTCTCTCTATCTTCTGCAGTGGTTGGGCATTGAGTCTGACTCAACTTCACACCTTGAACACAGGCAAGAACCCTTTCTTTGAATGATCCATTTTGAACTTCTTCAAAACTTTATCAAGGTATGTGCTTTGTGAAAGTCCAATTAAGCGTCTTTGATCTATCTCTATAGATCTTGATGCCCAATATGTAAGCAGCTTCTCCGAGGTCTTTCATAGAAAAACTCTTATTTAGGTATCCCTTTATGCTATCCAGAAATTCTATATCATTTCCAATCAACAATATGTCATCTACATATAAGATTAGAAATGCTAGAGAGGTCCCACTCACTTTCTTGTAAATACAGGCTTCTCCAAAAGTCTGTATAAAACCATATGCTTCGATCACACTATCAAAGCGTTTATTCCAACTCCGAGAGGCTTGCACTAGTCCTTAAATGGATCACTGGAGCTTGCATACTTTGCTAGCACCCTTTGGATCGACAAAACTTTCCGGTTGCATCATATACAACTCTTCTTCCAGAAGTCCATTAAGGAATGCAATTTTGACATCCATTTGCCAAATTTCAAAATCATAAAATGCAGCAATTGCTAACATGATTTGGACAGACTTAAGCATCGCTACGGGTGAGAAAGTATCATCGTAGTCAACTCCTTGAACTTGTCAAAAACCTTTCGCAACAAGTCGAGCATTGTAGACAGTCACATTACCATCTATGTCTGTCTTCTTCTTAAAGATCCATTTATTTTCTATGGCTTGCCGATCATAGGGCAAGTCCACCAAAGTCCACACTTTGTTCTCATACATGGATCCCATCTCAAATTTCATGGCCTCAAGCCATTTCGCGGAATCTGGGCTCATCATCGCTTCCTCATAGTTTGTAGGTTCATCATGGTCTAGTAACATGACTTCCAGAACAGGATTACCGTGCCACTCTAGTGCGGATCTTACTCTGGAAGACCTACGAGGTTCGGTAATAACTTGATCTAAAGCTTCATGATCATCATCATTAGCTTCCTCACTAATTGGTGTAGGAATCACAGGAACTGATTTCTGTGATGAACTACTTTCCAATAAGGGAGAAGGTACAGTTACCTCATCAAGTTCTACTTTCCTCCCACTCACTTGTTTCGAGAGAAACTCCTTCTCTAGAAAGGATCCATTCTTAGTAACAAAGATTTTGCCTTCGGATCTGTGATAGAAGGTGTACCCAACAGTTTCCTTTGGGTATCCTATGAAGACGCACTTCTCCGATTTGGGTTCGAGCTTATCAGGTTGAAGCTTTTTTACATAAGCATCACAGCCCCAAACTTTAAGAAACGGCAACTTTGGTTTCTTGCCAAACCACAATTCCTAAGGAGTCGTCTCAACGGATTTTGATGGTGCCCTATTTAAAGTGAATGCAGCCATCTCTAAAGCATAAGCCCAAAACGTTCGCGGTAAATTAGTAAGAGACATCATAGATCGCACCATATCTAATAAAGTACGACTACGACGTTCGGACACACCATTTCACTGTGGTGTTCCAGGTGGCGTTAATTGTGAAACTATCCCATGTTGTTTCAAATGAAGACCAAACTCATAACTCAAATATTCTCCTCCACGATCAGATCATAGAAACTTTATTTTCTTGTGGCGATGATTTTCCACTTCACTCTGAGATTCTTTGAACTTTTCAAATGTTTCGGACTTATGCTTCGTTAAGTAGATATAACCATATATGCTCAAATCATCTGTGAAGGTAAGAAAATAAGGATACCCACCACAAGCATCAATACTCATTGGACCGCACACATCAGTTTGTATTATTTCCAATAAGTCAGTAGCTTGTTCCATTGTTCCGGAGAACGGAGTTTTAATCATCTTGCCCATAAGGCACGGTTCGCAAGCACCAAGTGATTCATAATCAAGTGATTCCAAAAGTCCATCAGCATGGCGTTTCTTCATGCGCTTTACACCAATATGACCCAAATGGCAGTGCCACAAGTAAGTTGCACTATCATTATTAAACTTCAATCTTTCTGCTTCAACACTATGAATATGTGTATCACTACGATCGAGATTCAACAAAAATAGACCACTCAGCAGGGGTGCATGATCATAAAAGATATTATTCATATAAATGGAACAACCATTATTCTCCGATTTAAATGAATAACCGTCTCGCATCAATCAAGATCCAGATATAATGTTCATGCTCAATGCTGGCACCAAATAACAATTATTCAGGTCTAAAACTAATCTCGATGGTAGATGTAGAGGTAGCGTGCCGACCGCGATCACATCGACTTCGTAACCATTTCCCATGCGCATCGTCACCTCGTCCTTAGCCAATCTTTGATTAATCCTTAGCCCATGTTTCGAGTTGCAAATATGAGCAACAGAACCAGTATCAAATACCCAGGCGCTACTGCGAGCATTAGTTAAGTGCACATCAATAACATGTATATCAAATATACCTTTCACTTTGCCATCCTTCTTATCCGCCAAATACTTGGGGCAGTTCCACTTCCAGTGACCAGCCCCTTTGTAGTCGAAGCACTCAATCTCAGGCTTAGGTCTAGACTTGGGTTTCTTCTCTTGAGCAGCAACCTTTTTGCCATTCTTCTTGAAGTTCCCTTTCTTCCCTTTGCCCCTTTTCTTGAAACTAGTGGTCTTATTAACCATCAACACTTGATGCCCCTTTTTGATTTCTACCTCCGCGGCCTTTAGCATCACGAAGAGCTCGGGAATAGTCTTGTTCATCCCTTGCATATTATAGTTCATCATGAAGCCTTTATAGCTTGGTGGCAGTGATTGAAGAACTATGTCAATGACACAATCAACTGGAAGATCAACTCCCAGCTGAGTCAAGTGATTATGATACCCAGACATTTTGAGTATGTGTTCACTAACAGAACTATTCTCCTCCATTTTGCAGCTGTAGAACTTGTTGGAGACTTCATATCTCTCAACTCGGGCATTTGCTTGAAATATTAACTTCAATTCTTGGAACATCTCATATGCTCCATGACGTTCAAAACGTCTTTGAAGTCCCGATTCTAAGTCGTAAAGCATGGCACACTGAACTATCGAGTAGTCATCAGCTTTGCTCCGCCAGACGTTCTTAACGTCATCAGTAGCATCTGCAGTAGGCCTGGCACCTAGCGGTGCTTCCAGGACGTAATTCTTGTGTGCAGCAATGAGGATAATCCTCAAGTTACGGACCCAGTCCGTTTAGTTGCTGCCATCATCTTTCAACTTAGCTTTCTCTAGGAACGCGTTAAAATTCAATGGAACAGTAGCACGGGCCATTGATCTACAACAACATAGACATGCAAAATACTATCAGGTACTAAGTTCATGATAAATTAAAGTTCAAATAATCATATTACTTAAGAACTCCCACTTAGATAGACATCCCTCTAATCATCTAAGTGATCACGTGATCCAAATCAACTAAACCATGTCTGATCATCACGTGAGATGGAGTAATTTTCAATGGTGAACATAACTATGTTGATCATCTACTATATGATTCACGCTCGACCTTTTGGTCTTAGTATTCCGAGGCCATATCTGCATACGCTAGGCTCGTCAAGTTTAACCCGAGTATTCTGCGTGTGCGAAACTGGCTTGCACCCATTGTATGTGAACGTAGAGCTTATAACACCCGATCATCACATGGTGTCTCGACACGACGAACTGTAGCAACGGTACATACTCAGGGAGAACACTTGTACCTTGAAATTTAGTAAGGGATCATCTTAGAATGCTACCGACGTTATAAGCAAAATAAGATGCATAAAGGATAAACATCACATGCAATCAAAATATCTGACATGATATGGCCATCATCATCTTGTGCTCATGATCTCATCACCGAATCATCATCATGATCTCCAACATCACCGGCGCGACACCTTGATCTCCATCATAGCATCGTTGTCGTCTCGCCACCTATTGTTACTATGGCTATCGCTACCGCTTAGTGATAAAGTAAAACAATTACATGGCGATTGCATTGCATACAATAAAGCAACAACCATATGGCTCCTGCCAGTTGCCAATAACTTTGTTACAAAACATGATCATCTCATAAAACAATTTATATCACATCATGCTTGACCATATCACATCACAGCAAGCCCTGCAAAAACAAGTTAGACGTCCTTTACTTTGTTGTTGCAAGTTTTACATGGCTGCTACGGGCTTCTAGCAAGAACCATTCTTACCTACGCATCAAAACAACAATGATTTTTCATCAAGTGTGCTGTTTTAACCTTCAACAAGGACCGGGCGTAGCCACACTCGATTCAACTAAAGTTGGAGAAACAGATAGTCACCAGCCACCTATGTGTGAAGCACGTCGGTAGAACCAGTCTCGCGTAGCGTACGCGTAATGTCAGTCTGAGCCGCTTCATCCAACAATACCGCCGAATCAAAGTATGACATGTTGGTAAGCAGTATAACTATTATCGCCCACAACTCTTTGTGTTCTACTCGTGCATATAACATCTATGGATAGACCTGGCTCAGATGCCACTGTTGGGGAACGCGGTAATTTTAAGAAAATTCCTACGATCACGCAAGATCTATCTAGGTGATGCATAGCAATGATTGGGGAGAGTGTGTCCGCGTACCCTCGTAGACCGAAAGTGGAAGCGTTTAGTTAACGCGGTTGATGTAGTCGAACGTCTTTGCGATCCAACTGATCCAAGCACTAAATGTACGGCACCTCCGCATTCAGCACATGTTCATCTCGATGACGTCCCTTGTACTCTTGATCCACTTGAGGCCGAGGTCGAGTTTCGTCACCACGATGGCGTGGTGACGGTGATGATGAAGTTACCGGCGCAAGGCTTCGCCTAAGCACTACGACGATATGACCAAGGTGTGTAACTGTGGGGGGGGGCACCGCACACGGCTAAACAATTGTCAACTTGTATGTTCTATGGTGCCCCCTGCCCCCGTATATAAAGGAGCAAGGGGGAGGCCGGCCGACGCCTATAGGGCACGCCCCAAGTTGGATTCCTACTAGGAATCCTATTCCTAGTAGGTTTCCAACTAGGGGAAGAGAGGGGGAAGGAAGGAGAGGGACAGGGGGAAGGCAAGGGGGGACGCCCCCCTTCCTTGTCCTATTCGACCCAGGGGGAGGGGGCGCGCGGCCTGCCCTGGCCGGCCTCTCTCTCTCTCTCTCCACTAGGGCCCATCGAGGCCCATTAGTTCCCTGGGGGTTCCAGTAACCCTCCGACACTCCGGTTTTATCCGAAATTTCTCCGGAACACTTCCGATGTACGAATATAGTCGTCCAATATATCAATCTTTATGTCGACCATTTCGAGATTCCTCGTCATGTCTGTGATCACATCCAGGACTTCGAACAATCTTCAGTACAACATATCACATAAACTCATAATACCAATCGTCATCGAACGTTAAGCGTGCGGACCCTACGGGTTTGAGAACTATGTAGACATGGCCGAGACACGTCTTCGGTCAACAACCAATAGCGTAACCTGGATGCTCATATTGGTTCCTACATATTCTACGAAGATCTTTATCGGTCAAACCGCATAACAATATACATTGTTCCCTTTGTCATCGATATGTTACTTGCCCGAGATTCGATCGTCAGTATCTCAATACCTAGTTCAATCTCGTTACCGGCAAGTCTGTTTACTCATTCCGTAATACTTCATCCTGCAACTAACTCATTAGTTACAATGCTTGCAAGGCTTATAGTGATGAGTATTATCGAGAGGGCCTAGAGATACCTCTCCGAAACACGGAGTGACAAATCCTAATCTCGATCTATGCTAACCCAACAAACACCTTCGGAGACACCTGTAGAGCACCTTTATAATCACCCATTTATGTTGTGATGTTTGGTAGCACACAAAGTGTTCCTCTGGTATTCGGGAGTTGCATAATCTCATAGTCTGAGGAACTTGTATAAGTCATGAAGAAAGCAGTAGCAATGAAACTAACACGATCATAATGCTAAACTAACATATGGGTCATGTCCATCACATCATTCTCCTAATGATGTGATCCCGTTCATCAAATGACAACACATGCCTATGGTTAGGAAACATAACCATCTTTGATTAACGAGCTAGTCAAGTAGAGGCATACTAGGGACTATTTGTTTTATCTATGTATTCACACATGTACTAAGTTTCCAGTTAATACAATTCTAGCATGAATAATAAACATTTATCATGAATTAAGGAAATAAATAATAACTTTATTATTGCCTCTAGGGCATATTTCCTTCAGATGGCTCCACCATTTAATAAAAATACGTATCCGGATTGTGACTTAGAGTCATCCGGATCAGTGTCAAAGCTAGCTCGACGTAACCACTTACGACAAGCTCTTTGTCACCTCCATAAACGAGAAACATATCCCTAGTCCTTTTCAGGTACTTTAGGATGTTCTTGACCATTGTCCAGTGATCCATTCATGGATTACTTTGGTACCTCCCTGCTAAACTTATAGCAAGGAACACATCAGGTCTGGTACACAGCATAGCATACATGATAGAACCTATGGCTGAAGCATAGGGATTGACTTTCATGTTCTCTCTATCTTCTGCAGTGGTCGGGCATTGAGTCTGACTCAACTTCACACCTTGTAACACAAGCAAGAACCCTTTCTTTGATTGATCCATTTTAAACTTCTTCAAAACTTTATCAAGGTATGTGCTTTGTGAAAGTCCTATCAAGCGTCTTGATCTATCTCTATAGATCTTGATGCCCAATATATAAGCAGCTTCACCGACGTCTTTCATTGAAAAACTCTTATTCAAGTATCCTTTTGTGCTATTCAGAAATTCTACATCATTTCCAATCAACAATATGTCATGCTCAACGCTGGCACAAAAAAACAATTATTCAGGTCTAAAACTAATCCCGAAGGTAGATGTAGAGGTAGCGTGCCGACGGCGATCACATCGACCTTGGTACCATTTCCGACGCGCATCGCCACCTCATCCGTAGCTAATTTTCGTTTAATCCGTAGTCCCTACTTTGAGTTACAAATATGAGCAACCGAACCGGTAACAAATACCCAGACAGCAGACTAAGGCATAGCCTAGTGGTGGAAAGGGGCTGATGCCTTCCCACCCACCCAGGTTCAAGGCACGCTACTTGCAATTTGGGTTTGTTGCACCAATTATACTGTAGGGTTTCCCTTACAGTCTTTCTATCAAAACAAATACCCAGACACTACCATGAGAATTAGTAAGGTACACATCAATAACATGTATATCAAATATACCTTTGATCACTTTGCCATCCTTCTCATCCGCCAAATACTTGGGGTAGTTCCGCTTCTAGTGACCAGTCCCTTTGCAGTAGATGCACTCTGTTTCAGGCTTGGGTCCATTTTTAGGTTTCTTCTCAGGAGTGACTACTTGCTTGTCATTCTTCTTGAAGTGCCCCTTCTTTTTACCCATGCCCTTTTTCTTGAAACTAGTGGTCTTGTTAACCATCAACACTTGATGCTCCTTCTTGATTTCTACCTCCGTGGCCTTTAGCATCGCGAAGAGCTCAGGAATAGTCTTTTCCATCCCTTGCATATTGTAGTTCATCACGAAGCCTTTATAGCTTGGTGGCAGTGACACAATCATCTGGAAGATTAATGATGACCCACAAGTACATGGGGTCAATTGTAGCCTTTTCGATAAGTAAGACTGTCGAACCCAACGAGGAGCAGAAGGAAATGACAAGTGGTTTTCAGCAAGGTAATGTGTGCAAGTGCTAAAATTGTAAGTGGTGGAGTAGTTTGATAGCAACATAATTTGTAACGAGCAAGTAACAATAGTAGTAACAGAAGTGCAGCAAGGTAGCCCAATCCTTTTGAGGCAAAGGACAGGCCAAAACAGTTTCTTATGATAAGCAAAGTATTCTTGAGGGTACACGGGAATTTCATCTACTCACTTTGATCATGTTGGCTTAAGTCGTGTTCGGTACTTTGATAATTTGATATGTGGGAGGACCGGTGCTTAGGTGCTATTCTTATTTGAACAAACCTCCTACTTATGATTAACCCTCTCGCAAGCATCCGCAACTATGAGAAAAGTATTAAGAATAAATTCTAACCATAAAATTAAACTTTTGGATCCAATCGTTCCCTTACGGAATAGCGCATAAACTGGGGTTTAAGCAGGTCTGGGCCCATAGTGGAGCCAAAGGTGCGGCCCGAATAGGGCCCAAAATTCTGGGGGGGGCATATTTTTTATATAGGTGTAGTAACAGTTAAGTGCAAACTGGGCTGAGTGGCGAGCGACTAGGCCCATCGAGCGAGCAAGGCCATCGAGCGAGCGAGGCCATCGAGCGGATGGAGCGCTGGGACTCCTCCCATCACTACGAGAGGGTCAGGCAATGAGGCAGCACTTAGAAAAAAAAAGGTGACGAGGGGATCGCTAATTCACTAATCGCTACGTTATCTAAAAAATACTAGATCGCTACCATAAGAAAAACACTAGATTGCTACGGATCGGATCGCTGGAGTCCTTGACGGCTGGACGCCTGGAGCCCTTGACATCGTCACATCGATGCCTCGTCCCTCGGTAGCTCTCGCTCGGTCTGTAGTCCTTACTCCTTAGACTGATCTGATTTCAGATTTAGTCCGACAGGCCACTGCTGCGGTGCCGCCGTTGACTTCCTTGACTCCTTTCTCAATTTCAGACTCGTCGACGTCATCGCATCGGATTAATCGGTGACCGACGCTAGCCTTCATGTGCTTAGTGAGTCATTCTTTTTGGTTAACTTTGGTTCCTACTCCTAAATCCTAATTCTTAATTTTTTAATTAATTATTGACAGGGATCGTTACTTCATTAGAGATTGGTTCTTACTTCTTACCTCCTCGGTTAAAGATCACAGGACCGAAAATTAGGTGAGTTAGACGGTTCGTCTGATTCCCAAGCATAGATGCATGATCTCCAATCGATATATGCTACGTATAAATTTAGTTTTATTTTATTCATCTTCTTTATCTTGTGTTTCAATAATAAAGATTTGAGTCATCATGGGGAAACATCAATCGGGTGCCTATAAGCGCAAGAAAAAAGCAGAAGAAGAAAATTTAATTAATAAATGTTATAAAGGTGGTATGGGCAGATTTGTTAAAAAAAGCGCAAGTGTCATCTGGTAATCCGTCTATTGATCCTTCTACCCTTGCACTTGCAATTGTTCCTCACAATGATTCTAGAGATAGTCAGACAGAGACACATAATATGGACGTATAGGAAGATAATATTGATGTTAACTTGAATAGTTCACCTCGTGAGGATGTTGATGATTCTTTTCGGTCTGATATATTTGATCCAAGAAACTGGGATTCTCTTAATTCTAAATAGATTGATATCTTAGCACAGAAGGGTCCAAAAATAGACAAGTTAGTTAAAGGTCCCAAATATAGATACCATAAAAGGTTTACTTCAGCATTCTATACTAGAATCCTATCAAATGGAGAGTATTGTGATAGAGACTGGCTTGTTTATTCTGAACAACTTGATAGAGCCTTTTGCTTTGGTTGTAAATTATTTACACAAGGTCATCGGAAAGGTCAGTTGGCAAATGAGGGCTGTAATGATTGGTCACATATGACCAATAGACTAAAAGATCATGAGACAAGTGTGGATCATGTTTCGAGTATGACTAATTGGTATGAGTTGCATAGTAGATTGGAAAAACATCACACTATTGATAAAGCTACTCAATGACAACTTGAGAAAGAGAAGGACCATTGGAGAAAGGTATTATTCAGAATTGTTTGCATTGTAAAATTTCTTGCAAAGCAAAATCTAGCATTCCGTGGTACTAATGGCAAGCTATATGAAGATAGCAATGGTAATTTCTTGGGTTTGGCAGAGATGTTGGCTGAATTTGACCCAGTTATTCAGGAGCATGTTCGTCGCATTACAAATGAAGAAACACATGCTCATTATCTTGATCATAAGATTCAGAATGAATTGCTACACTTGCTTGCTTCTTCTATTAGGTCTAAAATTATAAAGAAAATAAAGAGCTCAAAGTATTTCTCTGCCATACTTGATTGTACCCCTGATGCAAGTCACCAAGAGCAAATGTCTTTAATTATAAGATATGTGGATTCATCTTCAAGACAAGTTTGCATAGAAGAGTCCTTTCTAGGATTTATAGATGTAAATGATACAACTAGCCAAGGACTTCTCGATGTGCTAGAGAAGGAGCTAAAACTTCTTGATCTTGATATAAATGATGTGCGAGGACAAGGTTATGATAATGGATCAAATATGAAAGGAACACATCATGGGGTACAAAGGAAACTTTTTGATGTAAATCCTAGAGCTTTTTATTCAGCTTGTGGTTGTCATAGCCTTAATTTAACACTTTGTGATATGGCCAAGACTTGTGGTAGAGCAAAGGACTTTTTTGGAATCATCCAACACATATATACATTTTTTCCAATTCTACTAAGAAATGGCATATTTTGAAAGAAAATGTATCAGGATTGACTCTCAAGTCTGTGTCAGCTACACCTTGGGAGAGTCGTGTTGAAAGTGTTAAAGCTCGGATTTCAATGTTCAGACATTCGGGAGGCTCTACTTCAGGTAACCAATATGTTCATATTAATAGTGATGTAATTCCTTTAGGCTTTGACTACATCCAATTATAACATTTATGAGCTTTCTTTTAATTTCAGGTATCTGAAACTGATAGTGATCCAAAGGCAAGCATTGAGGCTCTAGGTTTGGCAAATAATGAACTTGGAGAGTATGAATTTATCGTGGCAATAGTCATTTGGTACGAGGTATTGTTTGCTGTTAATTTAGTAAGAAAAAACTTGCAAACAAAGGATATGCTTATTGATGTTGCTATTGAGAAAGTGAAAGGGCTTATTGCTTTCTTCGAGGGGTACAGGGAAACTAGTTTCTTAGAAGCATTGGAGATAGCCAAAGAAATTGCACTTGAGAAGGACATTGGTGCAACATTTCGTAAAAGTAGAGAAATTAAAAGAAAGAAACAGGATGATGAGAACCCAGATGACACAAATATTGCCACACGGTCTGCAGAGGAATCATTTAGAATCAACTATTTTACACCTGTTGTCGATCAAGCAATTTCCTCACTCACAAGGAGATTTGAGCAATATCAAGGTTAGCAGAAAATTTTTGGTTTCTTATTTACCTCTGAAACATTGCGTTCATTGGATAAGGATAGTTTGAAATCTTCTTATGTTAATCTTGAGGCTGCCCTTATGAAGGATAAACAATCTGATATTGATGCCAATGATCTGTTTGTTGAGTTGAAGTTCCTTCAAATTTCATGCCAAAAGAAAATATCGGACCTGTTGAAATTCTGAATTTTTTAAAGTGGCATGACTATTTTCCCAATGCAAGTATTGCATATAGAGCTCTGTTGACCATTCCTATGACAGCTGCATCGGCGGAAAGAAGTTTTTCTAAGTTGAAGCTATTGAAGTCCTATATGCGTACTACTATGACACAACAAAGACTCAATGATTTGGACACAATAGCACTTGAGAGTGAAGTGTTGGAGAAGATTGATTACGAGGATATCATTGAAGATTTCATTTCAAAGAATACTAAAAGAATGAAGTTTTTCAAATAAATAGCAGCCAGGAGTTGAACAGGTATGATTTTTATATGTCCAATTGTTATGTAAGACATATATATATTATGAAAAAATCCTGCTTGATATATATTAATATATACATTATAATTGCTTGTTAGGTCATTTTTTAGTGAGATAGGGCTCCATTTTTTAGTTTGGCACAGGGCCCCGGATTTTGTCCGCCCGGCCCTGGGTTTAAGCTTCTATCACTCTCGCAGTCCACCATCTAATAACTACTCCACATTGCATTCCCTTAGGCCCAAATATGGTGAAGTGTCATGTAGTCGACGTTCACATGACACCACTAAGAGAATGACAACATAAATATCATCAAAATATCGAACACATATGAAGTTCACATGATTACTTGCAACATGATTTCTCCCGTGACCTGAAGAACGAAAGTAACTACTCACAAATGATAATCATGGTCAAGACCAGAGGGGTATTAAATAGCACAATGGATCTGAACATATAATCTTCCACCAAATAAACCATATAGTAATCAACTACAAGAAGTAATCAACACTACTAGTCACCCACAAGCACCGATCTATAGTTTTGGTACAAAGATTGAACACAAGAGATGAACTAGGGCTTGAGAGGAGTTGGTGTTGTTGAAGATGTTGATGAAGATAGCCCTCCCCAAGATGGGAGAGTTGTTGGTAATGATGATGATGAATTGCCCCTCCATGAGGGAAGTTCCCCTGGCGAAATCGCTCCGCCGGAGGGCAAAAGTGCTCCTGCCCAAGTTCCGCCTCGAGGCGGCAGTGCTTCGTCCCGAAAGTCCTCCTATGTTTTTTTTCTAGGTCAAAATGACTTATATACCAAAAGATGGGCTACGGAGGTGGGCCGAGGAGGGCAGCACCCACCAGGGCGCGCCTGGGCCTCCTGCCAGGCCCAGGTGGGTTGTGCCCACTTGGTGGCCCATCTCTGGTACTTATTTGATCCAATAATTCTTAAATATTCCATAAAAATCCTCAGGACGTTTTAGCTCATTTGGAGTTGTGCAGAATAGGTAGCTTGATGTAGCTTTTTCAGGTCCAGATTTCCAGCTGTCAGAATTCTCCCCCTTGGTGCATACCTTGCAGATTATGAGAGAAAAGGCATTAGAATTACTCCAAAAGGCATTATTATACAATAAAACAACATAAATAACAGTAGGAAAACATGATGCAAAATGGACGTATCAATTCCCCCAAGCTTAGACCTCGCTTGTCTTCAAGCGAAAACCGAAATCGAAAAACATGTCCACATGCCTAGAGAGAGAGGTGTCGATAAGAACAAAAATACGGACATAACAACATCCTGTGACTTATTATAACAGTAACAAACTTTAACATAAAACTTTTATCATAGACTTCTCATGAACAAGTGACAAGTCATCACAACATCGAAGTATAAAGCATAAACTCTATTGGAAACCAACAAACTATGTTCTCAGTCAACTTTGCAACTACAATTCATCATCTTTTCAGGAAGGGTTGCATATAGGAGCCTTTAGGCAAGTCCACATACTCAACCATCATTTAGTCTTCTATGATTGCTAACACTCACCACGTACACATGAGCAAAACATTTCAATCGGACACATAGAAAGATAGAGGCTTATAGTTTCGCCTCCCAACACATTCACCTCAAGGGTGATGTCAACAATAATAACTCATGCTACCCATATTCAACTGGATATATGTTCCTAGATCTTTCCTCACCACATGATGCTTGCCAAAGGAGAAAAATGAAAGGAATAGAGAGAAAAACCTTGACTCTTGCATAAAAGCAAATACATGAAACTAAAAGATAGGCCCTTCGCAGAGGGAAGTAGAGGTTGCCATGTGCTTTTTGTTTGTATGCTCAACCCCTTAGTGCAAGAGAATGTCACATTATATTGCCCCTTGTGATGGCAACCTTTATTATCCAGTCTATCGCTTTTATTCTTCACCATCACAAGTTCGTACAACGCTCAATTTTCCCTTACACTAAATGATCTCACATTTTAAGAAGCAATTTTATAGCCCTTTTTGCACCGATCACAGCTTACTTGAAGGATCTTACTCAATCCATAGGTAGGTATGGTGGACTCTCGAACAAGATAGGTTTTAAGGGTTTTGGATGCACAAGTAGTATCTCTACTTAGTGCGGAGTTTTTGGCTAGCAAAGATAGGGGAAAGTACCACATGTTGAAGGATCTAAGACAGTATAACTTCTATGTGAATATGAACAAACATAAATCATTAAGTTGTCTTCCTTGTCCAATGTCAACAATTTTGGCATATAATATTTTGATGGGTCCTCACAATCATAAAAGATTTCCATGATAGTATATTTATATGTGAATCTTATCTTCCCTTATTAATTCTTTCATGAGTTGCATCATTGACCAATGCTATGTTTGTCAATCTACAATAAAATTTTCTACTTATACTTTTCCTTGTGTAATGTCATCACTTACCATAAGATTAGCATATGATCCTTTTCTTTTATTTCCTTTCTTTTTATTAAAACAAGAAAGTAAAGAAGGCAAAACTCAAACTAAACTTTATTATATATCTTGCACACGATTACAAGGATTGATCACTAAGCAAACTCACAAAAAGAAAGGATCAAACTAAACTTTTATTCATCTAATAGCAAAATATAACCATGGATCGAACTAAGAAAGTAACGGCAAAAGATAGTGGAGATGATACGATACCGGGGCACCTCCCCCAAGCTTGGCCAAAGCCAAGGGGAGTGCCCATACCCGATACTCAGTTTTCTTTTGGTGGTGAAGAAGGAGGTGGTGGTGATGAAGTAAAAGCGATCCAGTCTTTAAGGACCAAGAGACTCTCCAATCTTCGGATGATGCTCCGCGGGGAAGCGATGTGCTCCATATGCAAAATATTTTCACGAGTGAGATACTTATTTTGTATACAAATCGTTTCAATGATCCTGAAGGCTGCAATCTAAGTGGAGGTAAGATGAGCATAGTAGGGTTTAAGGATATTTTCCTCTTCCTCATCGGCGGGCAAGGCTTGCTCATCCATTGGCACTTGCTCTTTGGTGGCCTCCTTGCTCTTGTCCTCCTTAGCTGCTCCAATGGTGTCTTCTCTCTTCAGCTCGATCTTCATCAACCAAGCATCCTCTTCCATATGATCAGAGGGAGAAGAAGACATGATGCCTGGCTCAACAGATCTGATAGAAAACAACAAGAAAATAAAACATGAGATTTCTCTATGATACAGAGGTCAACAGGTTCGGGAGGTATATATATATATATATATGTATTATCTTGGGGAACAAGCAGAATGGAAGAAAAAGGAGTCCAGAAAGTACCCGAGGTGGGCACAACGCCTGGCGCGCCCTGGTGTATCGTGCCCACAATGGTCACTTTCCTGGCAGTTGCTTATTTTCCTAATTTTCTAAATATTCCAAAACTGACAAAAAATTTTTTTGCGAAATTTTAGAGTCCGTTTACTTACCGTATCACGTATCTCCCTTTTTTCATGATTGTGGAGTATTCAGGAAGGTTTCCTTTATGTATTCTTCTGGTGTCAAAGTTTGGATAACATTGCTTTCAACATTAATGGGCGTACCTGAGATATAGTGTTTTATTCTTTGCCCATTGACAACCTTCGGGTTAGTCCCTTCGGCATTATTTATTTTGATAGCTCTCGATCTATAGACCTCCTCGATGACATAGGGTCCTTCCCATTTGGAGAGGAGTTTTCCTGCAAAGAATCTGAAATGAGAGTTGTACAAAAGAACATATTCTCCATCCTTGAACTCATGCTTTTGGATTCTTTTGTCATGCCATCACTACAAAAAAATACACTTCTGTGATGATACGTGTTTGTCACAGTAGGTCGCGTTTTTTGTCATGCATGTACATCCATGACGATTTTATGACAGAATCAAGATAGTCATACCTGTGGTGTCGTAGAAGTGTTCCATGACATTACCAAAATTAACATCACGAAAGTGTCCACTTCCATGACGATAAATCGCGCGTCACAGAAGTGCTTTTGTCAAGGGTGACCGACACGTGGCATCCACCGTAACAGAACATCGTTAAGCTAACGGGTCGGGTTTTGGATCCGATAACCCGTTAACAGCCCCGACCAATGGGGATTTTCCACGTGTAAAATCATCATTGGCTGGAGGAAACACGTGTCGGCTCATCGTTGGGACAGATGTCATCCACTCATTGGACAGAAGGCGCCTATGATACGTCAACATGTGGCACGGCCCAACAGAGGCCCATTCCTGTGAAAAGGCCGGCTCGTTTGACTTGGTCAAAAGGTGGCGGGCCGGCCCATGGAAAGCCTGTTAATGGCATGTTCGCATATAGCCCATTTACAGCCCGCTAACCCAAGGCCCGTTATGCCCTATCCGAATTAGGCCCAGTAGCGTCATCTGGGCCATCCAATATGATTCCAGCCCGTTTTCACTTCTGGCCCATGTATGACCCATGACGTCTTTCGGCCCATATGAGGCCCTTTGTAACTCTTGGCCCATTAACGGCCTGTCGTAAAACTGGCCCGTAATGAACAGTGTATCACTTTACACCCATTAACGGCCCATGCTGAAACTGGCCCGTAATGAACATTGTATCACTTTATACCCATTAACGGCCCGTTATTCCGTTGGGCCGTTTCCAGCCCATGTTATCTTTCGGCCTTCTCAGAGCCAATTTATTCTTGGGCTCATTTCCAACATTCGTTTACTTATGGCCCGTTACTGTCATTTTCTACTTGTGGGCCAAATTCAGCCCGTGGTTACAGTCGGCCCGTTTGTGGTCCGTTAATACGTTGGGCCGTTTTCATAGTGTCATCAAATACGGCCTATTAACAATGGCCCGTTTGGTCAGCCCATGAAAGGACGATTCCAACTCTAGCCTGTTTACGGCCATAATGTGATCTCTTTGGCCCATGTTTGGCCAATCGATCATACGGCCCGTATAAGGCCCATTGATGATGCGGCCCATATAAGGACCATTGATGATACAGCCCGTAGAAGGCCCATTGTTTCTACGGCCCGTAGAAGGCCCACTGTTTCTACATCCCGTAGGAAGCCCAGTGTCACTACAGTAAATATTAGCCCATGGTTATTGTGGCCTAGTTTTAAAAAATAGGTTATTGCAGCCACTAGCAAACCACGAAAAAAGAACTGCAATGACTACAAGCAAACAAATAAACAAGACAACAAGGAAATAAACAAGCAAGCAACTAACGCTAGGCTATCACGGCTATTACACATATTACATCCACTGGGCATCAAAGTTCGCCACCAGTGCAAATATAGGGAACAAAGCAGCATATCATATACACTGGTTGTCAAAGTTGGCGACCAACGCAAATAAACGCCGCAGCAAAACAAGTCCAGAACTGAAACCACTTCAGAAGATCTCAAGAAACAATATCCTGGGTACCCATAATGCTGGCAAGATGCTTAGCAATCTTATTAACTTTCTCTTGTTTGGCACTTAAATCCTCCAGCGCTTGTTGTTGCACCAGGAAATATGCACCTGAATTCTGCAGGGACTTCCTCAGTTCTTCAGCTTCCTGTCGCAGCACACCTAATCGATGTCTTTCAACTTGAAGTTGAGACTCAAGAAGACGAACTGATTCAGGCAGCGAGTTTGAAGAGCTTGTGCCAGCAGTAGTGGCTAGTAACTCGAACACTACATCAAGACAGGACTTTTGGGTTCTCTCACTGTCGTCAAGATAGTTTGTATCAGCTTTCTTGGAGACCAACAGGGATGTCTCACTATATTGAACCTTATCTGCATTACTTCCTTTACCATTGCATAACGCGGTACTGTTCTCCAATATTTTGTCCGCATTCCAAAAGAGAAACAAGCAGACACATCACAGGTTTACCATGTTGTATATGAAACTCATTTTGGTAAATGAGTTCAGTAGTAAAGTGGACAGGATAATAGCATGAAACAAACATATATCTATGTACCATGGTCACTTTATGGTCTATATCATTCTAGTTTTTGTTGCCAAATCAAGATAGAGACACAGTTCAAATAATATTTGTTCAAGACAAAGCAGAATAGACAGAATATAAGTGTGGGAAACTATAGAGCAATAACAACACTTTTAATGTGCATGACATGAGAACATAACTGTTTATTCAATTGAAACTGAAATCAACATAGTGCAGGTTACAACAGCAAACCAGTTAAAGAAACAGGTTTGAAACATACCTATTGCGCCATTGGAGTTTCAATTCCATCCTTCAAATTTGAAAATAGTTGGTATGAGTAAATACAGTAATGCAAGAGCAAAGGAGTATGAACCATAGCTACAGAACCTAACCTGAGAACAAATCTTCTTCTCCTTTAAGCGTTGAGTAGGGATTCGGAGTGGTGGTCCTCGTGCTTTGGGCACTGCAGTTCCCTTACTAACTGCTCGTGTTTGGGTGCTCTGTGGTGGAGACGGTGCTGTGTCAACTGGAACTGGGTTACTACCTGCTGGGGTTGGGGTTAGAAGGGGTGTAGCTGGTTCTCAGTCCAACTGGGTAGGGATACAATCTGTGAGAGTCTGGGTTATGTGTGGTGGATCTGGTTCTTGGGCAAGTACAACCGTGGTTCTACCTGCATCAACTGGTAGCACTATCTTTTTTGAACACCGTGTTGTTACTCCCTTAGATACTGCCATCACCCTCTCCAATTCAAATGGCTGATAAACAAGAAAAGTAATTGAAAGTATAGACATTGTATGATAGACAGGTGCAATGGATAGTGGGGAATAAAAGAGGGCATGAAATAATTCATATTTATGTTGTCTAACCAAACAGGGTAGCATGACACAATTTCACATATATGATGGCTAACTAACTAGGATAGCATGACACAATTTCACATTATGATGGCTAACTAAAAAAGATGGAAAGACATAGTTCAAAATATGATGACTATGTAAACAGGATGACATGATATAACTATATAATGTGTTTATTAAATAGGTTGGCATGCCATAATTCACATACATTCACGGATAGAATGCCATAATTCAAAATATGATGATTGTAAACACTAAACAGGATGAGATGATATAACTATATGGTCTCTTTATTAAACGGGTTGCCATGCCATAATTTAGATAGATGATGTGTATGTACTATGTAAACATGATGGCATGATATAATTCAAATATATGATTTATGTAGTAAGCAAGTAAGCAGATGGCAATCCATATATGATGTAAAAACTAAGCAATGCAAGACAACATGCATGACATGGGTAATATAACCCTGCCAAGTTTGAGCATAGACCTCAGGGGGGAAATAGGACTAGTCATCAGTCTCTGAGTCCTCCTCTGAGGAGCTCTCTGTAACCAGCAAGATCTCTACTTCAGCAGGTAGCATTGTCTACTCTGAATACGTTGCTTTCACTCCAGATACTTCCATCACCGCTTCAAATGGCTGATGCACAGGAAGAGTAGTTGAATATACAAACGTTGTCGACAAATGGAACACGTACAAAAAAATGATAGCATGATATAATTCACATACATGATGATTGGCTAAACAGCATTGCATTGCATAATTCACATATATAATGCCTTTGCAACAAGATAACATTGTATAATTCACATATATAATGTCTTGCAACAAGATGGCAATGCATAGTTCACATATATGGTAATTAGACACTGAACAGGTGGCATTCACACAAAGCATGTCTAAACTAATCAAATTACATAGCAATGCGAGACACCATACGCACGATATGAGCAACATAACCCTGCCAAGTTAGAGCATACACCTTGGGTGGGGGGGGGAATAGGACTGGTCATCTGTCTCTGAATCCTCCTCCGAGGAGCTATCCGTAACCAGCGAGATATGCGCTTCGTCAGATAGCATAGTCTGCTCTGAAGACCTTGTTTTCACTCCAGAATTTGCCATCACCGTGTCAAATGGCTGATGCACACGAAGAGCAGTTGAACATACTAACATTGTTGACAAATGTAATATGTAATGAAAAAAAAGGATGGCCTGGTATAATTTACATATAAGATGACTGGCTAAGAAGGATGCATTGCAAAATTCACATATATGATGCCTGGCTAAACAAGATGGCGTTGCATAATTCACATAAACGATGAATAAACTAAACAGATGGCATTCGCACAAAGGATGTCTAAACTAAGCAGATGACATATTTGATGTATAAAGTAAGCAATGCAAGGCACCATATGCATGATATAACCAACATCAGCATGACAAGTTAGAGCGAAGACCTCAGGGGGTAAATAGGAGTTGTCTTCTCCTTCTGAATCCCCCTCAGAACAGATATCTTCCTCTCGATTACAATCCGAAATGTGTGGAGGGGGGCTGCCTTTGCGCCTACCATGGAGCAACGTCTGCATGAAATTTTATTGCCACGCAAGGCTCGTCTCTTTTGCTCTACATGTTCAGTTCCATTGTCATGCATAGGAAGAAAACATAGTGAGATTATGTAAGGAGTGCATGCAGAAATCCAGAGTGATGGTAGCAACCTGTGGATAGACCCAAAACCAATAATAGCAGGCAAATAATGGCTTTAGTTAAAAAATACAGATAATGGCTTCTTTACTGTTTGTTTCCCACCCAACTTGAAACTCATAGTAGACACCGGATATTAACCAGATAGTAGATAGATACTATTGATTGCGGCCCTGATATGTACCCCACAACCATTTAAAAACTCAAGTTTGACCATTAGTTTGGATCTGACTCAGAGTCTAATCGGTGAACAGGACGATAAAGTAGCATGTAATATTAAGTGATGCATAACGTAAGCAGACACGAAAGAGTGCGACCTCTCTTGCGGACCCGTGTAGTCCTCGAGGTCATCTGCTCGGTTGATGATGGTAATGCAGTTTTCATGGCTGTCGGCGGCGGGGAAGAAGATCTGAGGCGGCAAAAGACATTCTGGAGGCCGGATCCCTGCTGTGCTGGACCCTTTTGTCATTGGAGCAGCTGAGCTGGGGTGGACGACGGCGCAGCAGGAGCGGGACAAACCACACAAGGTTTTCTTTGACAACTATTTGTAAGAGAAGTAATTCTGTAAGGGCTCGTTTGAATTGGAGGATTCCAACAATACAGGGATAGGAAATAGATAGGAATAGGATAGGAATGCACGTGCAAAACAGAGAATTTAAAAACACAGGCTTTCTGCCAATCTGGGTGTTTGATTCACAACAATTGGAAGATCACAGGATGCAAAGAAGCATGGTGAGATTAAGTCAAACCACAAGAAAATGTACGGTTATAATGCTATTATGCTACTATCACTTAGTCTTGTGCTTCATGAATAGGAATTTGAAAAGGAGGGCAAGTGAAAATTAAAATTCCTACATTTTTCTTTCAAGGAGACACTAAAGGAACAAATCCTACATTTTTCCTTTGCTCCATTCCTTTGAACCAAATTCATGAATAGTATTACCATAGGAAACATCCCAATTCCTATGTTTTTCATTCACTTTTCCTTTCAAGCACTCGCGATTCTAGTAGGCAGGCTTGAGCAAGGAAAATCCTACACTAAAAAAATGTTTTTGTGCTACTTCTATTACTTTGGACCGAGGCCACTGCCCTACTAGCTCAACTCCCAGGGCCATCGACGAATGCACAGCTCAAATGCGCAGAGATAAATAATGATGGCGTTCAAGAGAGTCCATCACGGAAAGCTAAGTTGCCTGGTACCTCACTGCTTGTCATATAGTAGGATAAAATAATCGTATTTCCCGTTACTACGTGTGCTCCATGGACAATATATATAACATGTAGAGTAAAAAGAGATGCAACAAGTGTACAACCTCTTTGGCGAAGCCATGTCGATCTCAGCGTGATTGGGTTGGCCGGTGAGGATGTGCTACCTCTTGAGCACTGCGTTGGATTTCCCCGAAGAGGAGAGGATGATGCAGCAAAGTAGCGTAAGTATTTCCCTCAGTTTTTGAGAACCAAGGTATCAATCCAGTAGGAGACCACGCACAAGTCCCTCGTACCTACAGAAAACAATAGCTCCTTGCAACCAACGCGGTTACGGGTTGTCAATCCCTTCACAGTCACTTACGAGAGTGAGATCTGATAGAGATGATAAATAATATTTTTGGTATTTTTGGTATATAGATGCAAAGTGAAAAGTAAAAGGGAAAGTAAAAACAAAGCAAGTAATAAAGTAGCGGAGATTGATATGATGAGAATAGACCTGGGGGCCATAGGTTTCACTAGTGGCTTATCTCAAGAGCATAGATATTCTACGGTGGGTGAACAAATTACTGTTGAGAAATTGAGAGAATTGAGCATAGTTATGAGTATATCTAGGTATGATCATATATATAGGCATCACGTCCAAGACAAGTAGATCGAAATGATTCTGCATCTACTACTATTACTCCACTCATTGACCGCTATCCAGCATGCATCTAGAGTATTAAGTTAAAAATAGAGTAACCCCTTAAGCAAAATGACATGATGTAGAGGGATAAATTCATGCAATATGATAAAAACCCCATCTTGTTATCCTCGATGGAAACAATACAATACGTGCCTTGTTGCCCCTTCTGTCACTGGGAAAGGACACCGCAAGATTGAACCCAAAGCTAAACACTTCTCCCACTGCAAGAACTACCAATCTAGTTGGCCAAACCAAACGGATAATTCGAAGAGACTTGCAAATATAACTCAATCATATATAAAAGAATTCAGAGAAGATTCAAATATTATCCATAGATAAGCTGGATCATAAACCCACAATTCATCGGTCTCAACAAACACACCGCAAAAAGAAGATTACATCGAATAGATCTCCACGAGAGAGGGGGAGAACATTGTATTGAGATCCAAAAAGAGAGAAGAAGCCATCTAGCTACTAGCTATGGACCCGAAGGTCTAAAGTAAACTACTCACACTTCATCGGAGGGGCTATGGTGTTGATGTAGAAGCCCTCCATGGTGGATGCCCCCTCCGGCGGAGCTCCAGAACAGGCCCCAAGATGGGATCTCGTGGATACAGAAGGTTGTGGCGGTGGAATTAGGTTTTTGGCTCATGTTATGATCGTTTGGGGGCACATAGGTATATATAGGAGGAAGGAGTATGTCGGTGGAGCAACAGGGTGGCCACGAGGCAGGGGGGGCACGCCCTAGGGGGGGGGCGCATCCCCCACCCTCGTGACCGCCTCTTTTGTTCCTTGGAGCAGGGTCCAAGTCTCTTGGATCACGTTCGGTGAGAAAATCACGTTCCCGAAGGTTTCATTCCGTTTGGACTCCGTTTGATATTCCGTTTTTTGAAACACTGCAATAGGCAAAAAACAGCAGTTCTGGGCTGGGCCTCTGGTTAATAGGTTAGTCCCAAAAATAATATAAAAGTGGAAAATAAAGCCCAATATAGTCCAAAACAGTAGATAAAGTAGCATGGAGCAATCAAAAATTATAGATACGTTGGAGACGTATCAGGCATCCCCAAGCTTAATTCCTGCTCGTCCTTGAGTAGGTAAATGATAAAAAAGAATTTTTGATGCGGAGTGATACTTTGGCATAATTTCAATGTAAAACTTCTTAATTGTGGCATGAACATTCAGAACCGAAAGATTCAAGACAAAAGTTCATTTTGACATAAAAATAATAATACTTCAAGCATACTATCTAAGCAATTATGTCTTCTCAAAATAACATGGCCAAAGAAAGTTATCCCTACAAAATCATATAGTCTGGCTATGCTCCATCTTCCCCACACAAAATATTTAAATCATGCACAACCCCGATGACAAGCCAAGCAATTGTTTCATACTTTAACATTTTCAAAACTTTTTCAATCTTCACGCAATACATGAGCGTGAGCCATGGATATAGCACTATATGTGGAATAGAATGGTGGTTGTGGAGAAGACAAAAAGAGGGAAGATAGTCTCACATCAACTAGGCGTATCAACGGGCTATGGAGATGCCCATCAATAGATATCAATGTGAGTGAGTAGGGATTGCCATGCAACAGATGCACTAGAGCTATAAGTATATGAAAGCTCTACAAAAGAAACTAAGTGGGTGTGCATCCAACTTGCCTGCTCACGAAGACCTAGGGCATTTTGAGGAAGCCCATCATTGGAATATACAAGCCAAGTTCTATAATGAAAAATTCCCACTAGTATATGAAAGTGACAGAATGAGAGACTCTCTATCATGAAGATCTTGGTGCTACTTTGAAGCACAAGTGTGGTAAAAGGATAGTAACATTGTCCCTTCTCTCTTTTTCTCTCATCATTTTTTTTATTTGGGCCTTTTTCTCTCTTTTTTATGGCCTCTTTTTTTCTCTTTTTTTATTTTTTCTCCGGAGTCTCATCCTGACTTGTGGGGGAATCATAGTCTCCATCATCCTTTCCTCACTTGGGACAATGCTCTAATAATGATGATCATCACACTTTTATTTTTCTTACAACTCAACAATTACAACTCGATACTTAGAACAAAGTATGACTCTATATGAATGCCTACGGTGGTGTACCGGGATATGCAATGAATCATGAGTGACATGTATGAAAGAATTATGAACGGTGGCTTTGCCACAAATACGATGTCAACTACATGATCATGCTAGCAATAAGACAATGATGGAGCGTGTCATAATAAATAGAATGGTGGAAAGTTGCATGGCAATATATCTCGGAATGGATATGAAAATGCCATGATAGGTAGGTATGGTGGCTGTTTTGAGGAAGATATATGGTGGGTGTATGATACCGGCGAAAAGTGCGCGGTATTAGAGAGGCTAGCAATGGTGGAAGGATGGGAAAAAGTGTGTATAATCCATGGACTCAACATTAGTCATAAAGAACTCATATACTTGTTGCAAAAATCTAGAAGTTATCAAAGCAAAGTATTACGCGCATGCTCCTAGGGGGATTGATTGGTAGGAAAAGACCATCGCTCGTCCCCGACCGCCACTCATAAGGAAGACAATCAATAAATAAATCATGCTCCGAGTTCATCACATAACAGTTCACCATACGTGCATGCTACGGGAATCACAAACTTCAACACAAGTATTCTTTAAATTCACAACTACTCAACTAGCATGACTCTAATATCACCATCTTCATATCTCAAAACAATTATCAAGCATCAAACTTTTCTTAGTATTCAACGCACTCAAAAGAAAGTTTCACATATCTTGAATACCAAGTATATTAACATTAAGCAAATTACCATGCTATTAACGACTCTCAAAATAATCTAAGTGAAGCATGAGAGATCAATAGTTTGTTTAAAACAAATCCACCACCGTGGTCTAAAAGATCTAAGTGAAGCACTAGAGCAAAAATTATCATGCTCAAAAGATATAAATGAAGCACTATGAGCAAAATTATCAAGCTCAAAAGATATAAGTGAAGCACATAGAGTATTCTATCAAATTCCAATTCATGTATGGCTCTCTCAAAAGGTTTGTACAGCAAGGATGATTGTGGTAAACTAACAAGCAAATGCGCAAGTAATACAAGACACTCCAAGCAAAACACATATCATGTGGTGAATAAAAATATAGCTCCAAGTAAATCACCGAAGGAAGTAGACGAAAGAGGGGATGCCTTCCGGGGCATCCCCAAGCTTTGAATTTTTGGTGTCCTTGGATTATCTTGGGGGTGCCATGGGCATCCCCAAGCTTAGGCTCTTGCCACTCCTTGTTTCATAATCCATCAAAAGAATTCACCTAAAACTTGAAAACTTCACAACACAAAACTCAATAGAAATCTCGTGAGCTCCGTTAGAGAAAGAAAACAAAAGACTACTTAAAGGTACTGTAATGAACTCATTCTTTATTTATATTGGTGTTAAACCTACTATATTCCAACTTCTCTATGGATTATAAACTATTTTACTAGCCATAGATTCATCAAAATAGGCAAACAACACACGCAAAACAGAATCTGTCAAAAACAGAACAGTCTGTAGTAATCTGTAACTAAGGCAAACTTCTGGAACTCTAAAAATCCTACCAAAATAGGAAGTCCTGGAAAAATTGTTTATTGAACAGAATCAAAAATAATCAATGCAAAAGCACGTTTCTGTGATTTAACAAAATTATATTCGTGCGCGCAAAGTTTCTGTTTTTCAGCAGAATCAAATCAACTATCATCGTAGGTTATCCTATAGGTTCTACTTGGCACAAACACTAATTAAAACATAAAACCACATCCAAACAGAGGCTAGATGGATTATTTATTCCTAAACAGAAGCAAAAACAAAAAACAAAAATAAAATTGGGTTGCCTCCCAACAAGCGCTATCGTTTAACGCCCCTCTCTAGGCATAAAAGCAAGGATAGATCTAGGTATTGCCATCTTTGACACTTGGTGAGGAGGATTTCCTTTCTATGGCATTCATTCTTATATTTGAGTTAAGCACATGGCCATTAATGGAAGAAGTAATATTAAGCACATTACGGAAATTTGCCTCTAAACTAGACTTCATCTCTTTAATAATTTCATTTTGATAAAGGCACAAGAGAGTAGTTGATTCAACCTTATCATTCATGGGGTGCCCAAATATAGTTTTCATTCTTTCATAGGTATCTATAGCATCCCCTTCAAGAAAACCTTCTTCAAAGATGGAATCTAAAACTTGTTTGAAGGAAGCGGGCAAGCCAACATAAAAACTTTTTAGGTAAATTTCAATTTGATATTGTGGTACATAACTAGCCCGAATCCTAAGTAACCTATCCCAAGCATCATTTAAAGACTCATCAAGTAAATAGCGAAAAAATCCAAAGTCGTCCTCATCAAAATTATTCAAGCTCTCATTGGAGACCCCGGTGGGTCTTTCTATAGCATCATTATTTATGAGCTTAGATAGGATAGAGGGGTTGTCCAAGGCACTAGAGCTCGGGAGAAAACCCGTAGTTATTTTTGATTCGGCCATGGCAGCGGGAGTCCTGGACTAGGGGGTGTCCGGATAGCCGAACTATCATCATCGGCCGGACTCCAAGACTATGAAGATACAAGATTGAAGACTTCGTCCCGTGTCCGGATGGGACTTTCCTTGGCATGGAAGGCAAGCTTGGCAATACGGATATGTAGATCTCCTACCATTGTAACCGACTCTGTGTAACCCTAGCCCTCTCCGGTGTCTATATAAACCGGAGGGTTTTAGTTCGTAGGACCGAACAACAACAATCATACCATAGGCTAGCTTCTAGGGTTTAGCCTCCTTGATCTCATGGTAGATCCACTCTTGTAAACATCCATAATATCAATATCAATCAAGCAGGACGTAGGGTTTTACCTCCATCAAGAGGGCCCGAACCTGGGTAAAACATCGTGTCCCTTGTCTCCTGTTACCATCCGCCTAGACGCACAGTTCGGGACCCCCTACCCGAGATCTGCCGGTTTTGACACCGACATTGGTGCTTTCATTGAGAGTTCCTCTGTGTCGTCACCGATAGGCTGGATGGGTCCTTCGATCATCAACGCCGCAGTCCAGGGTGAGACCTTTCTCCCCGGACAGATCTTCGTATTCTGCGGCTTTGCACTGCGGGCCAATTCACTTGGCCATCTGGAGCAGATCGAAAGCTACGCCCCTGGCCGTCAGGTCGGATTTGGAAGTCTAAACTTCACGGCTGACATCCGCGGAGACTTGATCTTCGATGGATTCGAGCCACAGCCGAGCGCGCCGCACTGTCACGATGGGCATGATTTAGCTCTGCTGCCGGACAGTGCCCTTGGAGGCCGCAAATGAGCCTGCTCTGACCCTTAACTTGGAGCCGGCCGCGTAGATCGAGGATGGATGGCTAGACACCGCCTCGGGGGCTGCAACCTCTACGACGATGGAGCTGAATACTGACCTTGTCCCTAGTGAAGCTCGTGACTCTGAGGTGCCGGACTCCTCGCCGGACTCCGAACCTCCCGCGCCCCCTCCAATCGAATCCGATTGGGCACCGATCATGGAGTTCACCGCTGCGGACATCTTTCAACACTCACCTTTCGGCGACATCTTGAATTCGCTAAAATATCTCTCGTTATCAGGAGAGCCATGGACGGACTGCGGTCAGGTCGGTTGGAATGCGGACGACAAAGAAATTCAAAGCCCACCCACCACCCACTTAGTAGCCATTGTCGACGATCTAACCGACATGCTAGACTTCGACTCCGAAGACATCGACGGTATGGACGACGATGCCGGAGACGACCAAGAACCAGCGCCTACTGGGCACTGGAAAGCCACCTCGTCATATGACATATACATGGTGGATATCCCAAAGGATGGGAATGGCGAAGAAGTAGCGGAGGAAGACTCCTCCAAGAAACAGCCCAAGCGCCAGCGTCAGTGGCGCCGCTCTAAATTCCGCCACAGCAAGAATGGAGATTTCGGCACCGGAGACAATAACACCCCTGACAGTGCCGAAGACAACCCCCTCTAGCAAGATTCAGCACAGGAGGATGGAGACGCCAGCCCTCATGAGAGAGCGTCAGACAAAGAGGTAGAGGATGATAACTACATGCCTCCCTCTGGGGACGAGGCAAGCCTCGACGATGACAAATTCGTCGTGCCTGAGGATCCCGTCGAACAAGAGCGTTTTAAACGCAGGCTTATGGCCACGGCAAGCAGCCTCAAGAAAAAGCAGCAACAGCTTAAAGCTGATCAAGATCTGCTAGCCGACAGATGGACTGAAGTCCTTGCGGCCGAAGAACATGAACTCAAACGCCCCTCCAAAAGCTACCCCAAACACAAGCTTCTCCCCCGATTAGAGGAGGAGGCATATAAACCTGCATCACCAGCGCACAATATGGCTGACCGACCACCTCGTGGCGGCGACAGAGAGGCCTCTAGGCCCTCCACTAGAACCGTACCCCGGCACCGCTCGAAAGTACGAAGCCACGGGGGAATGCGCCAGACTTGCAAGACATATTGGAGGATAAGGCAAGACAATCAAGATCAATCTACGGATCACGCGGGCGCCCCACGATGCGCGACGACGACCGTCGCGCCGGATACAGCAACTCCGGCCAGGCCGAACACAGTAGACAAAGCTCGCTTGAGCTACGTCGTGATATAGCCCAATATAGAGGCGCTGCACACCCACGATGCTTCACAGATGAAGTAATGGATCATCAAATCCCCGAAGGGTTCAAACCCGTGAACATTGAATCCTATGATGGCACAACAGACCCCGCGGTTTGGATCAAAGACTGTCTCCTTCATATCCACATGGCCTGCGGTGACGATCTTCACGCCATCAAATATCTCCCACTCAAGCTTAAAGGACCATCTCGGCATTGGCTTAACAGCTTGCCAGCAGAATCAATTGGGTGTTGGGAGGACCTGGAAGCCGCATTCCTTGACAACTTCCAGGGCACATATGTGCGACCACCAGACGCCGATGACCTAAGCCACATAATTCAGCAGCTAGACGAATTGGCCAGACAATTCTGGACACGGTTCTTAACAAAGAAAAAACAAATCGTCGACTGTCCGGATGCAGAGGCCCTCGCAGCCTTCAAACATAACATCCGCGACGAGTGGCTTGCCCGGCACCTAGGACAGGAAAAGCCGAAATCCATGGCAGCCCTCACATCACTCATGACACGCTTTTGCGCGGGAGAGGACAGCTGGCTAGCCCGCAGTAACAACCTCTGCAAAAATTCTGGTAGTCCGAATACCAAGGACCACAATGGCAGGTCGCGTCACAACAAGAACAAACGCCGCGTTAACGGCGATAACACTGAGGATACGACAGTCAACTCCGGATTCAGAGGCTCCAAACCCGGTCAACGGAAAAAGCCATTCAAAAGAACTACTCCGGGTCCGTCCAATTTGGACCGAATACTCGACCACTCATGCCAGATACACGGCACCCCCGAAAAGCCAGCTAATCACACCAACAGGGACTGTTGGGTATTCAAGCAGGCAGGCAAGCTAATTGCCGAAAACAATGACAAGGGGGTGCAAAGCGATGACGAGGAAGAGACCCGACCGCCGAACAATAGAGGACAGAAGGGTTTCCCCCCACAAGTGCGGACGGTGAACATGATATACGCAACCCACATACCCAAGAGGGAGCGGAAGCGTGCACTCAGGAACGTATACGCGATGGAGCCAGTCGCCCCGAAGTTCAACCCATGGTCCTCCTGCCCGATCACTTTTGATCGAAGGGACCACCCCACCAGTATCCGCCACGGCGGATTCGCCACATTGGTCTTAGACCCAATCGTCGATGGATTTCACCTCACTAGAGTCCTGATGGACGGTGGCACCAGCCTGAACCTGCTTTATCAGGATACAGTGTGCAAGATGGGCATAGACCCCTCAAGGATTAAACCCACAAAGACGACCTTCAAAGGCGTCATACCAGGTGTAGAGGCCAATTGTACAGGCTCAGTCACACTTGAAGTGGTCTTCGGATCCCCGGATAACTTCCGAAGCGAGGAGTTAATCTTCGACATAGTTCCGTTCCGTAGTGGCTATCATGCTCTGCTCGGACAGACCGCGTTTGCAAAGTTCAACGCGGTGCCGCACTACGCATATCTCAAGCTCAAGATGCCAGGCCCTCGAGGAGTCATCACGGTCAACGGAAACACTGAACGCTCCCTCCGAACGGAGGAACACACAGCGGCTCTCGCGGCAGAAGTACAGAGCAGCCTCTTAAGGCAATTTTCGAGTTCGGCCGTTAAGCGACCGGACACGGCTAAACGCACCCGGAGTAACCTACAACAAGACCACCTGGCACGTTCCGAGCACGCGTAGCAATGCGGCCCCAACCCCAGCCCTTGCAAAATTGCAAGACTGGCCCTTCACGTACATCATTACGCTCTGGAGATACCATGGGCTTAGGGGGAGGGGCACGACCACGACAGGCCCAGAATGCGGCTTAACCACACTAGGGGCTCCCAAGTGTGTCATTCTTTTTCCTTTTTCTTTTTTCTTACCCACAGGACTCCGTTCACCAGAGGCCCTGTCCGGCAGTAGACCTGCCGAACTCACGATGCAACAGCCAGGGAAGGAGAAAGGCTACGACGAGTATCCAGGTGGTCTCCATTACGAGCATTAAATCTGTTTTATACACCATTCCGCAGCCTACCCGGAGAGGAGGACATGTTTAATAGTCCCATCCCTTTCTTACCGCACTATTTGTATCGTTCTGCATTCATGGCAGTATTTCTTGAATAAACAATGCATCGCTTTTTGCTTATAATTGCATTTCTTTCTTATACATATGTTCATTTATGACATGTTGCATCTGTACACTTTGGTACGGCTAAATACACCAGGGCTTAAGTTCCCCACATTATGGTGTGATAAGTCCGAACACTTTCACAAGTGCGGCACCCCGAACTTATAGCATTATATGCATCGGCTCCGAATCATGTCTTGGGTCAATAGTTGGGTTTGCCCGGCTCCCATGTTTTGGTACCTTACGTTCTGTTGTATTGGCTAAGGTAGCACTGGGAGAACCACTGCGATTGCGCCCCAGTCGAGCTAGGCGAGCGCCTCAGTGGAGAAAGCTAAAACTGACTGTCATGATAAGGCGAGAGCTGGTCGCTGTTCGAGAGGTTTTTTTGAGTCCCTAAAGACTTATGCCGCTTAGAGCGAGGAACCGGCTTTGTCCGGCCCAGGCGTGGATAGCGCCCCGAACTCGGTCTTCCGAACACTAGGGGCTTCGCCGAAATTTAAAATTATAGAATTCTATGGCTAAGTGAGAGTGTTCAAGCATTATAAGTCCGGTTGCCTCGTTCGTTGTGTTGAGCGCCTCCCTAGATGGACCCAAAAATGGGAACAACAGCGCTCAAGTTTATCCCGAACACCCCAGCACTCGTAGCATGGGGGCTGAAGCCGACGACTTGCCATCTCTCAGATTTGATAAACGGCCGCACATAAGGTAATATTTTAAATAAACAAGCGTTGCTTAGCGTATATGAACAAAGTTTTCAGCGCACAGGATAACAAAATGCGAGTCTACTCAAATATTACATCTTTGGAGCAGTCACCCGCAATCATGCGGGCACCCTTTAGGACACTCTTATAATACATCTCGGGCGTGCGATACTCCTTGCCCGTCGGTGGCGCATCCGTCACAAGCTTCTCAGCGTCCATCCTGCCCTAGTGCACCTTTGCATGGGTAAGGGCCCGACGGGCACCTTCAATGCAGGCGGAGTGCTTGACGACTTCAACCCAGGGACACGCATCCACCAGCCGCCGCACCAGGCCGAAGTAGCTCCCAGGCATGGCCTCCTTGGGCCACAGCCGAACTATGAGGCCCTTCATGGCCTGTTCGGCCACCTTGTGGAGCTCGACCAGCTGCTTCAGCTCGTCGCTAAGGGGCACCGAATGTCCGGCCTCAGCATACTGAGACCGGAAGACCTTCTCCGTCGAGCTCCCCTCCTCGGCCCGGTAGAAAGCGGCAACATCGGACACGCTGCGAGGCAGATCTGCGAACGCTCCTGGAGAGCTCCGAATTCGGGTAAGTAATAGGTAATTCACATTCACATGCTTGCTTTGCATGAAAAATGCCTTACCCGCCGCTATTTTCTTCAACGCCTCGATTTCCTGGAGGGCCTTGTGGGCTTCGGCCTTAGCGGCTTTGGCACTCTCAAGAGCTGACGCAAGCTCGGACTCTCGAGTCTTCGAGTCTCTTGCTGTAACTCCGCCACCCGCGCCTCCTGCTTCTCTCGCTCGGCTTGTTCCGCGGCCGCATTGCGTTCGGCCGCGGACACCGCCTCCTTAGGGGTTGCCACCTCGTTCGTAGCCCCTGGAGTACCCATGTTATCCTTGTTATTTCTCTTGCAACCAAATCCTTTTCTGTAAGGTACAACTTTAATACGGTGTTACTCACATTCCTTGCCCTCGAGCTGCTTCTTGGCACGGCCGAGCTCGCTCTCGGACCGCTCGAGGCTCTGCTTCAAAGCATTGACCTCCACAGTCAGTGCGGCAGAGGTCAGCAGCGCAGCCTGCAATCCCATATTGACATATTTTTTAGACTCCTGCGTATATCTTTTTAGATCCTCAGTCCGGCTTTTCTTTCCGAACACCGAACCGAGCATCAGGGGCTATTGTCTATGCCGTATTATATTACACATCTTAGAATTCTTACCTCAAAGCCTGTTAGAAGGCTGCTGCAGGCTTCGGTCAGCCCGCTCTTGGCGAGCTAAACCTTCTGAATCACCGCACTCATGATAGTGCGGTGTTCTTCTTCGATGGAAGCGCCATTGAGCGCCTCCAGCAAGTTATCCGGCGCCTCCGGTTGGACGGAGGCCGCCGGTGTCACAGTCTTGCCCTTCTTACGAAGGGGCCGCTCGCCGAACTCCGGAACCACTGCAGGTTCCAGTGCGGAGTCCGGTGCAAAGTCCGGGAGGTTGCCCTGCGGCACCTCCAGGGCCTCCTCCTCCTGCCGGGTCCCTTCCTGGGATCCCACCTCGACGTCGTCAGCGTCACGGGGGTGGAGGTGGTCGGAAGAGAATCCATGTCCGACGTGCCCAAGGACCCGCTTGATGAAGCGGGAAGATCGTCCTTGGGAGGACTACAGGTTGCATGCGGCATTAGAAAGACACCGTGTGGCAAAAGAAAAATTATAAATCATCTAGGAGTCCGGATACTTATGATCTTGCCAGGGGCTTGGCCCTTGAGGGCCACTCCTCGTCGCCATCGCCGACGTTGGCGAAACAGTCCGGGGGAAGGGTCCTTCCCTTCTTGGACCCTTCGGCCCCCCTAGTTGGGGAGGCCTTCCTCTTCTTCTCTTCCCCCGCTGGGGGAGAGGCCTCTTTCTTCTCCTCCTCGTCCTCGTGGGAGGAGTCGCCTCGGAGTCATTGGACGATGAGTCCGATACCACCTGACGCCGGGAACTCCTTCGGGTTCCCGTGGCCTTCTTTTTGGCCTTCTTCTCCGGCACCACGTAAAGTGCCGAAACCAGCAGCCCTGTCAAACGGACGTCCGCTGGGTCTTCTGGAAGGGGAGCCCGACAGTTAACCTGTCCGGACGTCTTCTGCCAGGCCTATTAAAGGTATTGGGAGTTTTAGATCCCGCAAAGAGTCAAACTATGAAAAGCAAGTGTCCCATAAAGGATAACATAGCTTACCTCGCCAGCCAGACGCTGCGTGCTGAATCCGCGATCTTCGGTAGCGGATGCGGGAGCTTCGGCGCCCTTGAACAGCACCCTCCAAGCAGCTTCGTACGTAGTGTCGAAGAGCCCGCTCAAGGTCCGGTGCTGTGCTGGATCAAACTCCCACAAATTTAAGTCCCGTTGCTGGCAGGGGAGAATCCGGCGGACGAGCATGACCTGGATCACGTTGACAAGCTTGAGCTTCTTGTTCATCAGGGTCTGGAGACAGGACTGGAGTCCGGTCAGCTCCTCCGAACTACCCCAAAGCAAGCCCTTCTCTTTCCAGGAGGTGAGCTACATGGGGATGCTAGATCTGAATTCGGGGGTTGCTGCCCATTTAGGGTCACGCGGCTTGGTGATGTAGAACCACCCCGATTGCCACCCTTTGATGGATTCCACGAAGGCACCCTCGAGCCAAGTAACGTTGGGCATTTTGCCCACCATGGCGCCTCCGCACTCCGCTTGGCTGCCCTTCACAACCTTCGGCTTGACATTGAAGGTCTTTAGCCACAAGCCGAAGTGGGGCTGGATGCAGAGGAAGGCCTCGCACACGACGATAAACGCCAAGATATTGAGGATGAAATTTGGGGTCAGATCGTGGAAATCCAGGCCGTAGTAGAACATGAGCCCCCAGACAAAGGGGTGGAGTGGGAAGCCCAGTCCGCGGAGGAAATGGGGAAGGAATACCACCCTCTCATGGGGCCTGGGGGTGGGGATGAGCTGCCCCTCATCGGGGAGCCGATGCGCGATGTTGCTGGACAGATATCCGGCGCTGCGCAGCTTCTCAATGTGCCCCTCCGTAATGAAGGAGGCCATCCACTTGCCTCCCGCTTCGGACATGGCTGGAGAAGGTCGAGGTGAGATGTGCGGACTTGGGCGCTGGAGCTCGAGTGCGCGGAGATGGATAAGCAAAGGAGGAAGAAGGCGTAGGTAAAAAAGGTGGATCCTTATCCCCTTATATATGGGCGGATGAAACTATGCGTCCCTACTGGCCTGGTAAAACTCGCCTATCTCGTGGGCCCCCTGGACCTCCACCGACCTCAACTCCAACTCCATATATTCAAGGTCGGGGAGAAAAAAATCAGAGAGAAAGTTTCATCGCGTTTTACAACACGGAGCCGCCGCCAAGCCCAATCTCTCTCGAGAGGGCTGATCTGGAGTCCGTTCGGGGCTCCGGAGAGGGGGATTCGTCGCTGTCATCATCATCAACCATCCTCCATCACCAATTTCATGATGCTCACCGCCGTGCATGAGTAATTCCATCGTAGGCTTGCTGGACGGTGATGGGTTGGATGAGATTTACCATGTAATCGAGTTAGTTTTGTTAGGGTTTTATCCCTAGTATCCACTATGTTATGAGATTGATGTTGCTATGATTTTGCTATGCTTAATGCTTGTCACTAGGGCTTGAGTGCCATGATTTCAGATCTGAACCTATTATGTTTTCATGAATATATGTGTGTTCTTGATCCTATCTTGCAAGTCTATAGTCACCTATTATGTGTTATGATCCGACAACCCCGTGACAATAATCGGGATACTTCTCGGTGATGACCGTAGTTTGAGGAGTTCATGTATTCACTATGTGCTAATGCTTTGTTCCGGTTCTCTATTAAAAGTCAGCCTTAATATCCCTTAGTTTCCACTAGGACCCCGCTGCCATGGGAGGGTAGGACAAAAGATGTCATGCAAGTTCTTTTCCATAAGCATGTATGACTATTTATGGAATGCATGCCTACACTACATTGATGAACTAGAGCTAGTTCTATGTCCCCCTATGTTATAGCTAATACATGAGGAATCGCATCTGGCATAATTATCCATCACTGATCCATTGCCTACGAGCTTTTCACATATTGTTCTTTGCTTATTTACTTTTCCGTTGCTATTGTTACAACTACTACAAAAACCCAAAAACATTTATCTTTACTTTTGCCACTGTTACCTTTATTATCATACTACTTTTGCTACTAAATACTTTGCTGCAGATACTGAGTTATCCAGGTTGGTTGAATTGACAACTCAACTGCTAATACTCAAGAATATTCTTTGGCTCCCCTTGTGTCGAATCAATAAATTTGGGTTGAATACTATACCCTCGAAAGCTGTTGCGATCCCCTACACTTGTGGGTTATCAAGACTAATTTCTGGCGCCGTTGCCGGGGAGCATAGCTCTATTCTCTGAGTCACTTGGGATTTATATCTGTTGATCACTATGGACAACTTGAAAGACGACTGAATTACTATTTTGCCCTCAACTACGAGGGGAGGTAAGGAACTGCCATCTAGCTCTACACTAGATTCTCCTTCCGTTATTAGTAAGCTTGCGACACCTAAATCTGCTACTACTATGAATTCTGATATGTCGCATGTTATTGATGATGCCACTTCTGCTATGCATGATGAAACTACTTCTGTGCGTGATACTACTTTGCCATTAGGTGAATTTCTGGATGAACAACTTGCTAGAGTTAGGGGGAATGAAAATATTGAAGATGCTATTATTGATGATAGTGATGATGAAGGTTCTCCCAGTGATTATGTATTGCCTATTGTTCCTAAGGGTTATGTTATGAATGAATAAGCTGCTAGGGAAATCTTTGCTTGCAATGATAGATATGATCTTAAGAAATTATTAGCTAAATGGAATCAGCAGTTTCTTAATGCTAGAATGAAACCTGACCCTGCTTTTGCTACTTCACCTATCTGTGTTACTGATAATGATTATGAATTCTCTGTTGATCCTGAGATTATTACTTTAGTTGATCTGATCCTTTTTATGGCCTTGAATCTGAAACTGTTGTGGCACATCTTACCAAGTTGAATGATATAGCCACCCTGTTTACTCATGATGAGAAGTCTCGCTATTTTTATATCCTTAAGATATTTCCGTTCTCATTAAAGGGTGATGCTAAGACTTGGTATAATTCTCTTGCTCCTGGTTGTGTGCGTAGTCCCCAGGATATGATTTATTACTTCTTTGCTAAATATTTCCCTGCTCATAAGAAACAAGCTGCCTTGCGGGAAATATATAATTTTGTGCAAATCAAAGAAGAGAGTCTCCCACAAGCTTGGGGGAGGCTTCTCTGGTTACTTAATGCTTTGCCTGATCATCCTCTTAAGAAAAATGAAATAGTTGATGTCTTTTATAATGGACTAATCGATGCTTCCAAGGACTACTTGGATAGTTGTGCTGGTTGTGTTTTCAGGTAAAGAACAGTCGACAAAGCTGAAATACTATTGAATAATATGTTGACTAATGAAAATAATTGGACTCTTCCTGAGCCAATTCCTGAGGCAATTCCTGAACCAATTGAGCCAACTCCTAAGCCTATTCCTAAACCCACTCCGAAGAAGAGAGGTGTTTTATTTCTCAGTCCTGAAGATATGCAAGAGGCAAAGAAATCAATGAAAGAAAAAAGGTATTAAAGCTGAAGATGTTAAGAATTTACCTCCTATTGAAGAAATACATGGTCTTAATATACCGCCTGTTGAAGAACCACATTGTCTTGATAACCCGACACAGGTAGTAAAGGTAAATTCTCTCTATAGATATGATAAAGTTGAAATTCCCTCTACTAAATTTCATAGCCCATGCTTATATGAACTTGATGACTTTATGGCTAGACAAGAAAGTTTTAATGCTTATGTTGGTAGAGAGTTAAAGAATAATGCTTTCGAGATAGGACGTGTAAGCGATAATCTGGCTAGAGTTAAAGCTGAACTCAAACTCGTTAGCAAATATGCTTTTATGGTTGCTACTCAAGCTGAGCAAGTACTTAAAGCTCAAAATGATTTGCTTGAGGAATTAAATAATAAAAATGACTTTGCTGTTAGAGTGGCTACTAGAACTGGGAGAGTGACTCAGGAACCTTTGTATCCTGAAGGCCACCCTAAGAGAATCAAGCAAGAATCTCAGAGAAATAATTTAGAGGCACCTAGTTCTTCTAAAAAGAAGAAGAAGAAAAACGATAGAACTTTGCATGCTTCTAGGGAACATGAACATGAACCTAGTGATAATGTTAATGATAATGTTCATGTTGATGCTCAACCTAGCAGAAACAATGATCTAGAGATTGAACCTGCTATTGATCTTGATAACCCACAATCAAAGAATCAATGTTATGATAAGAGAGATTTTGTTTCTAGGAAGCACGGTAGAGAAAGAGAACCATGGGTTCAGAAAGTCATGCCCTTTCCTCCTAAACCAACCAAGACAAAGGATGATGAGGACTTTGAGCGCTTTGCTGAAATGATTAGACCTATTTTCTTACGTATGCGCTTAACTGATATGCTTAAAGTAAATCCTTATGCTAAGTATATAAAGGATATCATTACAAATAAAAGAAAGATATAGGAAGCTAAAATTTCCACCATGCTTGCTAATTACACTTTTAAGGGTGGAATACCAAAGAAACTTGGAGATCCGGGTGTGCCAACTATACCATGCTGTATTAAAAGAAATTATGTTAGAACTGCTTTATGTGATCTTGGAGCCGGTGTTAGTGTTATGCCTCTCTCTTTATATCGTAGACTTGAATTGAATAAGTTGACACCTACTGAAATATCTTTGCAAATGGCTGATAAATCAACTGCTATACCTGTCGATATTTGCGAGGATGTGCCTATTGTGGTTGCAAATGTCACTATCTTAACGGACTTTGTTATTCTTGATATTCCCGAGGACGATAGTATGTCTATTATCCTTGGTAGACCTTTTCTTAATACTGCAGGGGCTGTTATTGATTGCAACAAAGGCAATGCCACTTTTCATGTTAATGGTAATGAGCATACGGTACACTTTTCGAGGAAACAATCTCAAGTTCATAGCATCAATTCTATTGAAAAAGTTCCAACTATCATTTTTGGAGGTTTTGAATTTCCTCTCCCTACTGTCAAGAAAAAGTATGATATTCTTATTGTTGGGGATTTTCATATCCACGTTGAGGTAACTTAGTGTTATTCGAAATTTCTCCGGTCCCGTGTTATTCGGAATGAGTTTGTTAACAAGACTTGATCAACCTTGTTAGTGCATTCATTTTGATGATCACGAGATGGATGAAACTAGAAGGCACAACCTTCTATACCCACTTTTTACTTTCTGTTATTTAGAATAAATAAAGCAAAAATAGTATTATCTGTCTGTTTTCTGAATAATCCATGCATTAAAAAAATAGTCCAAAAATAAAAGTGCTCCAAATGCCCTAAAAATTTAGTATGATTTTTTCTGGAATATTTGAGGATTTTAGGCACTGAAATCACTGCAGGAGGGGCAAGCACCAGGCCACGAGAGTGGAGGGTGCGCCCTACTTCCCCCCTGTCTCGTGGGCCCCTGGTGGCCCCCCTCCACTTATGCCAGCACCCACACACTTCATCTTCTACCCAAAAAAATCCCCATCCAGCTCAAGCACGAGTTCTAGCTCGTTTTGCTGCGATTTTCGATCTCCTTGCTCAAAGCTCCATTCACAAAACTGCTTTGGGAGATTGTTGCTTGGTATGTGACTCCTCCATTGGTCCAATTAGTTTTTGTTCTAGTGCTTTATTCATTGCAATTTTTGCTGCATAGGTGACCATGTTCTTGAGCTTGCATGTTAAATTTATGAGGTCCCAGGCAATTCTAATGCATGTTATAGGCTCTAGGCACTTGTAGGAGTAGTTGCTACCAGTCTTGTTTAGTTTTATTCACTTTTATTTTGAAGTCACTAAAATTTCAGAAATTTTCAGAAAAAGAATTATGCTTAGAAGAATGTACCAAGGTGGTTCCTTGGCAAAGAAAGGGCCAAGGATTGCTATACGTGAGCAAGATGTTGAATTGCTGAGGGACGCGGATGTACGAGCTTCTGAGTGGCCATCCGATGATTTTATGGTCGAAGCAGGCTTCAAGGAGGAATTTGATGCGTATGTGCGTAATGCCGAGCTGGAGGACTTCTTACAAGATAAGTGTCCTCAGTACTATCAATTGACTGATTCCTTTGTGCGGAGGTTCCAATATAACTGTGCGCGTAATTCTCCTATTGCCATGTTTGATATTTATGATACATCTTATACCATGGATTTAGAGGATTTCACAACTGCTTGCAAACTCCCGTAGTGGGGTAATATTAATGATCCTTGCAAATCTGAATTTAGAGATTTTCTTGCTAGTATTATTGTGGGAGAATCTAGGGACATAGCACAAGCTACCATAGGGAGCATTCATTTTCCTGCTATACATTATTTTGCTCTCTTTATTGGTAGATGCATTAACGGTAAAGACGAAGCATGTCATATGTGTGTCCCTGATCTTTGTGTCCTCAAGAGTGCTGTTTCAGGTTATAAAGGTTATAACTTGGGGGCAATAGTTGCACGTAGGTTGCAGAATAATAGTAGAAAGGGAGATTTATTTGGAGGAATTTATGCAACCCGTGTGGCTAATTATCTTAATATAGCTCCACGAGAGGGGGATATGATTTTACCTCCTGTTTATTTGGATAAAGAAGCTATGTTCAGTCATCAATTTCTTGAGAGGAATGAACAATTCCTCCATTATCGACTAACCTATGACAGACGAAACGTCGTCCCTGTTACTCTTCCTGCTCCCTACCTTTTTGATTATCAGGCAAAAGGAAGATATGTTGTCACCAGGGAGGAAGTAGCTGAACAGGAGAGGAGAGCGGAGGCAGCTCGCCACCACGCCGCAGCTCAGGAAGCGGTTGCCGCTGCATCTCAGTACAACCCCGGTTTCACTTATGGATATCAGCCAGGCGGTCATTGGTACTAGACCAACTTAGGCCAAAAGCCTAAGCTTGGGGGAGTACGTATTTCTCACCGACTTTACATTCATGTTCACACACTAGTCATCGGTGCTCATACTCTTCCATTGTATTATCCATGCTAGTTTAAATTTCTTTTTCTATCTTTCTTCTTGTGTGTTTGATAAACTTTAAGAAAGCACAAAAAAATTAGTTAGTTTAATTAACATGCTTGTAGTAGAATTAAAATGAAAACCCAAAAAGATTTCTAGTTCTTCTTCTTACTTGTTGGGAGCTTTCCCATGTAAATAGTTTTATTTTATTTTCTTTCCTATGGGGGTCGAGAAGACTATATTGAAAATGTTTAGTGGCTCTCATGTGCATGATTGTTTATTTAACTTAGAGCCCATATTATCTTGTCTTCTCTCTTGAGTTGAATGCTTGCAGATTCCAGCTTAGTCCAATGCACGTGCACTCTTATTATTATACACGTCATTCGGTCGTGCAAGTGAAAGGCAATAATGACGATATATGATGGACTTATTGGGATGAGAAAAGCTGGTATGAACTCAACCTCTCTTGTTTTTGTAAATATGACGAGTTCATCATTTCTGAGTCAACCTATTATGAAGTAAACATATTTGCAATGATATTTAGAGATTAGAGTTGCTTGTGCCATGCTTGATTAGCTATGAGTTATAATGGTTTACCTTGCATGCCAACATGCTATTAGAATGATTATGATGTGGTATGATGGGATGGTATCCTCCTTTGAATGAATTGAGTGACTCGACTTGGCACATGTTCACGCATGTAGTTGAATCAAATCAACATAGCCTTCATGATATTTATGTTCATGGTGGATTATATCCTACTCATGCTTGTATTCGGTGTAAATTAATTTTAATGCATGTTCATGACTATTGTCGCTCTCTCAGTTGGTCACTTCCCAGTCTTTTGCTATCCTTCACCTGTACTAAGTGGGAATTCTGCTTGTGCATCCAAACTCTTTAAACCCCAAAGTTGTTCCATATGAGTCCATTATACTTTCCTATATTCGGTATTTACCTGCCGTTCCAAGTAAATTTGTATGTGCCAAACTCTAAACCTTCAAATGAAATTCTGTTTTGTATGCTCGAGCAGCTCATGTTACAACTAGGGCTGCCTATATCTTCCATGCTAGGTGGGTTATTCTCATGAGGAGAGGACTCCGCTCCTCATTCACGAGAAAGGGCCGGTAACCGGGATGCCCAGTCCCATGATCCAGAAAGATCAAAGCAAATCAAAATAATTAAACAAAACTCCCCCAGGGCTGTTGTTAGTTGAAGGCACTCATAGTTTTGAGCAAGCCATGGATTGATGCTTGTTGGTGGTTGGGGGAGTATAAACCTTTACCATTCTATTTGGGAACTGCCTATAATGCATGTAGTATGGAAGATACAGCCATCTCATACTTGTTGCGTTGACAGCGAAAGTATGCCGCTCAAAATGTTATTCAATCTCTACTTTAAAATCGAGCTCTGGCACCTCTACAAATCCCTGCTTCCCTCTGTGAAGGGCATATCTATTTACTTTTATGTTGAGTCATCACCCTTCTTATCAAAAGCACCCGCTAGAGAGCACACTGTCATTTGCATTCATTACTATTGGTTTATATTGGGTATGACTTGATTAGATCTCTTTTACCATGAATTACAATGTTTAGTCAGTCCTTGATCTTTAAAGGTGCTCTGCATTTATGTTTTGCGGTCTCAGAAAGGGCTAGCGAGATACCATTTTGTTATATCATGTTATGATTATTTTGAGAAAGTGTTGTCATCCGAGTTTTATTATTATGGCTCGCTAGCTGATTATGCTGTTGATATGAGTAATTGTGAGACCTAGGTGTTATTGTTAGTATGGTTAGTTCATAATATTTGCTGAAACTTGAATGTTGGCTTTTCATGTTTACAACAACAAGAGCAAACAGAGTTTGTAAAAGTTTTTCTTTTTCACTTTTAGTTTATCAACTGAATTGCTTGAGGACAAGCAAAGATTTAAGCTTGGGGGAGTTGATACGTCTCCAACGTATCTACTTTTCCGAACACTTTTGCCCATGTTTTGGACTCTAACTTGCATGATTTGAATGAAACTAACCCGGACTGACGCCGTTTTCAGCAGAACTGCCATGATGTTGTTTTATGTGTAGAAAAGAAAAGTTCTCGGAATGTCCTAAAAATCCACGGAGGCACTTTTTGGAATTAATAAGAAATTCTGGGCAAAAGAAATACATCAGGGGGCCCGGGGCATGTCCACGAGACAGGGGGCGCCCCCCTGTAGGGTGCGCCCCCCTATCTCGTGGGCCCCCTGGACCTCCAGCGACCTCAACTCCAACTCCATATATTCACGTTCGGGGAGAAAAAAATCAGAGAGAAAGTTTCATCGCGTTTTACGACACAGAGCCGCCGCCAAGCCCTAATCTCGCTCTGGAGGGCTGATCTGGAGTCCGTTCGGGGCTCCGGAGAGGGGGAATTGTCGTTGTCGTCATCATCAACCATCCTCCGACACCAATTTCATGATGCTCACCGCCGTGCGTGAGTAATTCCATCGTAGGCTTGCTGGACGGTGATGGGTTGGATGAGATTTACCATGTAATCAAGTTAGTTTTGTTAGGGTTTGATCCCTAGTATCCACTATGTTCTGAGATTGATGTTGCTATGACTTTGCTATGCTTAATGCTTGTCACTAGGACCCGAGTGCCATGATTTCAGATCTGAACCTATTATGTTTTCATGAATATATGTGTGTTCTTGATCCTATCTTGCAAGTCTATAGTCACCTATTATGTTATATGATCCGACAACCCCGAAGTGACAATAATCGGGATACTTCTCGGTGATGACCGTAGTTTGAGGAGTTCATGTATTCACTATGTGCTAATGCTTTATTCCGGTTCTCTATTAAAAGGAGGCCTTAATATCTCTTAGTTTCCACTAGCCCCGCTGCCACGGGAGGGTAGGACAAAAGATGTCATGCAAGTTCTTTTCCATAAGCACGTATGACTATTTACGGAATACATGCCTACACTACATTGATGAACTGGAGCTAGTTCTATGTCACCCTATGTTATAGCTATTACATGAGGAATCGCATCCGGCATAATTATCCATCACTGATCCATTGCCTACGAGCTTTTCACATATTGTTCTTTGCTTATTTACTTTTCCGTTGCTACTGTTACAACTACTACAAAAACCCAAAAACATTTATCTTTACTTTTGGCACCGTTACCTTTATTATCACACAATTTTTGCTACTATTGCCTCCCCATGAACACGAGCCCTCGCCGTACGTATGCGCGAGTAGGCATTCGAGACCCCGCCTGTATGTACACATACGTGGCCATATTTTCTTTCTTGTACCCTGGCCGCTGTACGTACGTGTACATGCTACGTGCGCGCCTCTACTACGACACGTGTGCGCCTCTACATCCACCAGTATATATGTACGTACATGTTCACGACCAGAATGACAATGCTACGTACGCTTCGACCAGGTGGGTCCCGACTGTCAGGCACTTCCTTCCTTGTGAAGATGTAGCTGGTGGGTCCCAGCAGTCAGGGGGCGAATCGTTTTTTTTTTGCCCGGACGCACTTCCTTGCATGCGAAGATGTAGCTGGTGGGTCCCAGCAGTCAGGGGGGCAAATCGTTTTTTTGCCTGGACGCACTTCCTTGCGTGCGAAGATGTAGCTGGTGGGTCCCAGCAGTCAGGGGGGCAAATTGTTTTTTTGCCCGAACGCACTTCCTTCCGTGCGAAGATGTAGCTGGTGGGTCCGAGCAATCAGGGGGAAATGTTTTTTCGCGAAATACGGTGGCCCATCCAGTGGGTCCCAGCTGTCAGGTGGAGGAATCATTATTTTCTGCGTAATAAGGAGGCACTTCCTTGCTGCGGTCGTGGACCCAGCTGTCAGCCTCTCCACGTACAGTCCACGTTCGATGGAAGTCGTTCCTTAACCACGTTGACCACGCCGTGCCGAGAGCACCAGGGCAGTGGATGACGGCGAGGCCTAGGAAGGGGACGACGGGGAGCCGGGGAAGACGCGACAGTGGAATCCCGCGCGGAGAGGAGTACGAGGGTTCACTGGTTCGGCTGCGGTGTGAGGTTGCCGTCGCCGCAAGGCCTGGCCAGCGGTGGGAATAGTAGGGGGCGGTGAGGCCTCCGCGGCAGCACAGCCGGCCACGGGAGGCAGGATCATGCGGCACAACCGGCGCTGCTTTGGGTGGCTGGAGCAAGAAGACCAGAGTTGAAGAAGCACTACGGTCGTTGGATAGACATCGTACGGTCACTGGAGCTAGAATTGTTCATATTGACTAAAGTTGACAAAGTCCCCCGTCCCAGTAAACTTCGTAGGCCCACAAGTCAGCCTCCCACCATGGTGGGTCCCAGCTAGCAGGGGGAGTATTCATTTTTTTTGTGCGTAATAAGGAGGCACTTCCGGTGGGTCTGAGCTGACGGCGGGGGGAACGTTTTTGTCGTGAAATACGCTGGCCCGTCCGGTGGGTCCCAGAAGTCAGGGGGAAATATTTTTTCGCGAAATAAGGTGGCCCGTCCGGTGGGTCCCTGCTGTCAGGTGGAGGAATAATTATTTTGCGCGTAATAAGGAGGCACTTCCTTGCGCCCGCCTGGACCCAGCTGTCAGCCTCTCCACGTACAATACTCTTCCAATGGAAGTCGGTCGTTGACCACGTTGACCATGCAGCGCAGAGAGCACCAAGGCGGTGGTCTGGACGACGGCGAGGCCTACGAAGGGGACGACGTAGAGCCGGGGAAGACGCAGCAGTGGAAGCCCGTGCGGAGAGGAGTACAAGGGTTCACCGGTTTGGCTGCGGTGTGAGGCTGCCATCGCTGCAGAATAACAGGGGGTGTGGGTGAGTAGAGGGATGGCCTGGCCACCGGTGGGAGTAGTACGGGGCGGTGAGGCCTCCGCGGCATCACAGCCGGCCACGGGAGGCAGGAGTACACGACACGACCGGTGCTGCTTTGGGCGGCTGGAGCAAGAAGACTAGAGGTTGAAGAAGCACTACGGCCGTTGGATGGACATCGTACGATCACTGCAGCTAGAATCATTTATATTGACTAAGTTGACAAAGCCCTTGGTACGCGTCAACTTAGTAGGCCCAGAGCTCGGATTTGGCAGAGAACATATAGCCCATTTGCGATTTGTAAGAATGTACATCCCATTTTTAATTCTAATGGAATTTACTACAGCACATTTACAGTTTGTTATAAGTACAGCCCAACTTCTAGCTAGGACAACGATTAATAATTTCAAACAACGCTCAAAACAGAATTAAAAAAAATTCCCACATTTTGATGGGATCCGACATATTTTTATCCGATACTTCTAGTCAGGTTAAATATAATTTCAAAATAAAGTTGTATTACGTTAAAATCCAACAAAATATTGCACGCGCAACAAGTAATGAAATTAAAATTTTCAAATTCCAAAAAATAATATATTTTTCAAACTAATTACGTGTTTGGTGCATAGTAACTACCCAGTTATTATAACTACATACCATTTATTATTTCTTAAAGTCCATTTTCTTGTTAAGCCTAATGCATACCTCCTAGAAAAGTTTGCAGCCCAACGGGGCGGAGAATAACAAAAGTTGACCCGGATATTGTGTACAACTGTCGGCCCAGTTGCATTGCTGATGTTGAAAAAAAGGCCCGTGTAGTACAATACAACCTAACATGGTTACTCAACCCACATTCAGCGACGCCGGAAAGGCCTAAACAAGGCTTCTGTACAACTTTTTGAAGTCACTGAGCTCAATTAATAACTTAAGAAAAAAGTTAGATTACAGTGGAACCTAATTAAAAGCTGTCATGAGCAAATAAATAATTCAACGGGTCCCACTTGTGCGTGTGCGCGTGTGTGTATGTGTGTATGTGTGTGAGAGAGAGAGAGATAGAGAGAGACCCATCGGTCGATGCCCGTAAATACATCTTTCAGCCATATGCATTGCTGATGCTCAGTAAAAACTTATATAGTTGACACAATCATATAGAACATCATAGCACACTGAACTTGCATACAAAAATTTCACGCAGGCGGCACAATCAGGATGGAAGCAGTGGATCGCTACGGGAAGGGCTATGTTAAAACCAACAAAGTCGTACATAACAGTTCATCGTCTTTATAAATGACGGGGAAATATCTTGAATGTTGTGCAAAGAAAACAGACAGACAACACAATAAGTTCTGCTAGCACATTAAGTTGACGTACAGCCCTTTCTAAAAAAAGTTCAGGTACAAAATTAGAACAGGTCACAATCAAATGTACTGGCATATCAGTGCTTCAGACCCATAGCTTGGATTTAACTAGTAACTGACAAGATTCAGTTGTTACCTCAAATTAGAGCACATCCAGGCAGCCAGCCCTGCCTCTTCTCCCAAAGAAGCAGTGGCCTCCGCCGCGCGATGGAGTAGGCCTTGATCCATCCATTGTTCCAAGCAACATGGGGAAAGTCTGACGTTGACTCCTGTAATGGACGTCGTCGACGGACCCTGGCACCAGCGGTGGCGGTAGGACTTCGATTGATGGATTCACCACTTCTTCGACATGCACGAACACTCGATACAGGTACATCCCTAACGTGGTCCGCGGCGGCCTTGGTGGCGAAGAATAGTACAACCCCGGTTTCTGCACCGGTATCTCAACACCAATCACCTTCGGTATGGTGGACGTCTTCTTCATCCATGCCATAACCGTCAGAGCCCAGCTGTCTAGAGGAACAAACATACTTACAAGCTCACCTCCAAGGTTGTTGATAAGCTCGTTCATGGACTCGCTGTTCCAAGCACGTCGAGGCATGCCGTGGAAGGTAAGCTTTGTTAAAAATTCAAGCTCAGAGGGCACCGAGCCCCATCCTGGGTGCCACCGATCAAAGCTCACCAGCGCGCCATCGTAGAACAAACGCCGGGAAGATTCGAACACACGACTGCAGTCGAAAGTTGTCCGGAACCTGACGAAGAAATCAGCCGGTGGCAGACAGACTTCGACGAGCAAGTCACTTATTTGGATGTCGTGTGCAATGCCAAGAGCTTTGACAAGGTCGTCCGGCGAGACGGGAGGCCGGTCGCCGTTGATGGTTACCATCAGCACTTTGCCGGCAAACTGGTCGTCAAGCGCCGCCCTGCCACTGTTGAGCGACAGCACGCATCGACCGAAGGCAGGACGGACCTCATGATCTCCGGCTCGGAGATCTATGTTGACCGGCGACATGATAGTGTGCTTGAGTACAGGGAGTACAGGAGGGGGATTTGGGGGAACTGGAGTAGGAATCGAGATTCCAGAGGTGGGGGAGGGGCGGGAGACTGGGGATGAAAAGGTAGCATGAATTTCAAGCACGCACCAATATGCTCTCGGCGCGCAAGCGCACGAAAACACCGGTGGCGCCCACATGTTGACCTAAGAGTCCTTATCTTTCTTTTTTGGAGAGCCCGGCCTTTTTTAGGATGTTTTGAGAGCCCGGCCTGAGAGTTATAATTGACCTGTTTGGCATTGCGTTACTACTCGGCCCATATTCAACGACACCTCACTGGCCCAAACAAGTGTACATCATCAAAAAGACACTGAGCTCAAATTATATAACTTGAAAAAGGAGATATACTCTGAACACTGGAGAATGGTGATGCCCTCATTTAGCCCACCAGTAGTTCAAGACAATAAACAGTTTGAAACAACGATATATACAACATTCAAACACTAACTAGTGACTACTACTGACATAAACAACAAGACATGATAGTTCATAAGAAGTCTTGCTACACCACCAAAACGCACCCATCTGCAGCGCTCAGACTCTCGTGATCCAGACGAGAATGACATTCTAAACAGAAGCAACTATTACATAGTAAGAGTGACATAGACAAGGATGGCCAAATGACAAGGAATATGCATAACAAAAGAAAGAACTACCCACCCAGAACCAGCAGCAAAGACAACAAAGTCATTCGAAGAGATGATCCAACACCATCATAATTTGCAGCCCCGCTACAGTGACCAGTGATCCGGAGACACCAGTACTCCACCCTTTCGATGCAACAGCCCAATTACCTATCAACCTAAAGGCTTGAACCACATCACTGCCTGTCGTAATTGAGACATCCAAGGATCCAAGTTAATCCGGATGCCTTTGTCATTATCACCTTCTTTTGGCTGCAGGCTGTATTGTTGACAATCAGGGGAGTTTGCTCCCGAACTCCTAGGGCTCACCGTGTAGACACAGTTTTCCATAGCAAATAGAGCCTCTCAGCCATCAATGTCCTTGCCAATGGTGATCTCTTGGTTAATCGGATATTTGAGTCCAAGAAACAAAGAGTGTGAACCAAGGCTGTTTACCCGCCTCCAACTAAAAAATCCTAAAGGCCCCAACAAGTTGGTATCCTGCTCATAGACGTAACAGCCACTGTCCGGATACTCACGTATTACACGGTGCTTGTATACAGTGGGGTTTTTGCAATATAACTTTTCCGGCTCATGTGTCCGAATGATCATCAGTCTTTTGTCGTCGTCTGATCGAGCGAGGAACCAGTTGTGCTTCCCTGTTTTTGGCAAAGGTGGTGTGATTACAAAGGGCAATAACTGTAGGGACACTGCATCATATCAAAAAGTACAAGCATTGTTAATGTAAGATCAGCATTGTTCAGAGTATGAGTAGGATAATGCAAGAAACAACATTGATATGTCCCTGTTGGAACTGGGAGGAAAACACAGGGAAATGTATACTGGGTTTGAAAATATAGAAGTGCCATGCATGGTTATACTCATGTTATCTCACAATCGATTCTTCGCAGGAAACTACCATGTCATGCATGTTATGTAATCATGTTCTGTCCTCACAAACAAATTCTTCAAGGTAACTAACAGACCTTGCATTGTTATATACTCGTGTTCTGTGGGCAAAATTTTTGGGAGGATATTATTCTAGCCATTGATTGCTGAAGGGCGAATATAGGTATGTACACATGGTAAGCATTGCAGGATTTCACTACTTCCAAATATAGAGTTCTCCATATGCACATTTACTTCCCTAATGTTTGGTTAGATGAAACCAACAGTGTGGTGCATGTTTCTACATCATGAAAATGAGGAAACTAACATGGCCATTGATACACACTCATATTTAGTAGTAGTATATAGATTACTGTAAAATAAGGATAATATCCATATATTCCTAACCGTTTGATTATTCAGGGTACAAATTGGCTGTAATGACATGGTCACAATCGCATGAATTAACTCATTCCAAATATAGCTGATTTACGACGTCTCTAATACATTGCCATAGTTCTACTCAAATTCTGCTCAAACAGGGATATGCCAATCATCACAAAAAGTTCGAACGGTGTCATGGCGTCATCATTAACATGAGACGCAAACAACTTACACGCGCCGTCCCAGCAATACGTGGTGCCATCTGCTTTGTTGGTCACATAGATGATGCCATTGTGTTCAATAGCATCACAGAAGTGTGTATCAGCTTTGACGATGATCCACTGCAAGCCGAGTTTTCTCCAGCTAAAGAAGGCACTGGCGTAAAGATAGGCGAGTCCGCGGTCGAACAAGGCAATTAGCTTGAAGTCTGTGTAATTCGCATGTCGTGTGGCACTTGGCAGATTACAATCTTCTGCAAAACAAGGTCCGTCCAACTGACGTAGTAATCTAGATGACTTGGACCGCGATGGTAATACTCTATATAATCCAACAGAGGAAGGATAATCTCATGGGAGGTCTGGAAGTTCACGAGCACCAAATTTTTACCGTCTTCTCTAAAGGCAGCAATCCAGTGGGAGTTCATGCCGACCCAGTACATACCTGCCAAGAAGTTTCGGGTGATGGTGATCGGATCGATGTCGAGGGAAATGATGTACGGCGACCCACTACATACCTGCAAAGAACTTTCGGCTAATGGAGATCGGATTGAAGTTGAGGGGCATCATGCACGCCTTCGTATCATGGTGAGCCAATCTCGCAAGACCAGATAGCAGCAAGCAGGGTGTCTTGAAAAGCTTAGGCCTCGCTTCGACGATGGCCGTGTGCATGTCCCTCGAGCATGCAGCCAGCCGCAGGGCGCCCAACATATCCATACACGAACAACTGAGGTCGAGGATGTCACTAGGCAGATTGCTCCAATCACGGCTCATATGGATGTTGCGTGGTTCGCATTCGGCCATGGTGGAGTTTGGAAGGGGGCTTGATTTACGGGTGAGAATTATGTTGGTGCTGGAGCGGCTAGCGAGGGAATAGTGGTACTGGGGAGGCGAGTGAGGCGACGGTACACGGGGGCACAGTGAGATGGAGACGAAGACAGAGACGGAGAAGGAGATGGAGATGGAGTGGCCCTATGGGAGCGGAGAGGGAGACGAGGCGAGGCGCCAATGTGCTGTACAGCGGTGGTGATAGAATGCATAGTGCACAGGGTGAGGCTGACTTTGGTAACCCGAACACGCCGCCTCGCCTGGACTAGTGTCAGGCGCAGGGTGTTGTCACTTCACTGTGAGGACCGGATGAATAGTATTTTGACCATCAAGTGTACCACAGTTGTACTACTACTACTACTAGTAGTAGTAGGAACATGAGTACTCTAGTATTGTATACCGGAAATAGGTCTCCCGTGCTAGCATGCCTGTTCACTTCATCGTTCAGGTATCATCCATATTGCGAGCAGAACCAAATTCTCGTGCATGACCAATCAACGCCCTGCCGCGATGCATGCAGTGGTCATTCTGGTGCATCAAGGACGGCATGCAGATCGTTCCACACTTGAGAAGAGGAAAAATGGAAAGGTAGAACGCGGCAGTAGAGGAAGAGAATGCTGGCTAACAAGGCTGGGAGGGGATCGAGCAGGAAGTTAATGCTCCACGCCTAAAGGTTTTGGGAAAACCTGATTTTCATAAGGTGACTTATACTCACCTAAACGGAGGGAGTATTCCTTAACCAGAGAATGTTGTGCCTCCCACTCACGCGCTCAAAAAAAAAAGCTACGACACATTTTTTTATCTGTTTGCATAGGTCCCACCTATCAGGAAGGATGGGCACGTACACAAACAGGTATGACTCATCTGTCTACCCGCATAGCCTTTTCATTTAGTCTACCTAGCCGTCTAATCAACTGCCTGCACGCCACTTCTCCCATTTACTTCTCCATCGGGAACCGATTCTCCTCGGCTTCTTCACCTCCCCTTCGTCTTCATTTGCACCCAAACCCCACTACGTTCACATTGTTTTAACCTCTTTAAATAATCATCTACTACTTCAGTTAGACTAGCCATCTAATCCTAATTATCCAAACCATAGCCCTCCGTTCCAGCGGTTCCAAATGGCGAAAGAGATCGAGATGCAGGTTTTTAGCGTCCAACATGTCCTCGTCGAAGGCTCGATGCGCATAGTTGCCACCGTCACCGTCCACCCAAGGGTTGTTCGGCAGAAGAAGAAGAAGAAGAAGAAGAAGAAGAAGAAGAAGAAGAAGAAGAAGAAGAAGAAGAAGAAGAAGAAGAAGAAGAAGAAGAAGAAGAAGAAGAAGAAGAAGAAGAAGAAGAAGAAGAAGAAGAAGAAGAAGAAGAAGAAGAAGAAGAAGAAGAAGAAGAAGAAGAAGAAGAAGAAGAAGAAGAAGAAGAAGAAGAAGAAGAAGAAGAAGAAGAAGAAGAAGAAGAAGAAGAAGAAGAAGAAGAAGAAGAAGAAGAAGAAGAAGAAGAAGAAGAAGAAGAAGAAGAAGAAGAAGAAGAAGAAGAAGAAGAAGAAGAAGAAGAAGAAGAAGAAGAAGAAGAAGAAGAAGAAGAAGAAGAAGAAGAAGAAGAAGAAGAAGAAGAAGAAGAAGAAGAAGAAGAAGAAGAAGAAGAAGAAGAAGAAGAAGAAGAAGAAGAAGAAGAAGAAGAAGAAGAAGAAGAAGAAGAAGAAGAAGAAGAAGAAGAAGAAGAAGAAGAAGAAGAAGAAGAAGAAGAGCAGGAGGGCATTATGGATGGACATGACAGCTTGTCCATGGAAGTTCAGCTACGGCGACCATCACGTTTCATCTTGCGACTCCCACGACGCCTCTCCAACACACGACACCACGCCCCCCGATGTGCGCCTCACCCCTCTCGGCCCCACCGCCCCTCTGCCTTTGTGTGCATGACATGTGGGCCACCTAAAATGCGGCGAGCATCAAGTTTCTACCACAGCCACCCGCGATTCCTACGACGCCGCTCGAACCCATGAAACCACACGTCCCCCGACCTGTGGCTCACCCCTCTTGGCCCCACTGCCTCTCTGCCTTCGGGAGCATTACATGTGGACCAGTCACCTATCGGGTCCACATGTTATTGACTCAAAGGTAGGTGTAGTAAGGCGATGAAGCTCAGTCCCGACGGCCCTGAGAGGGAAATGTAACTCCTGCGCCAGGGCTTGTGGTGCTCCCGCAGCACGAACTCGTGCCAAACTCAAGATTTGTTCCTTTACTATACATGCACGCAACAATTTAATGGACATTGTAATCTCAACATGTGATGGGGAGCTCTAAATTTGAATTTGAAACTTATAAAACGAAAAGATTCAAAACAAATAAACTGGGAGAGAGGGAGTATATCGTAGGATGTGTCTTGTGACGCCCCCGATTCGACCGTACACTAATCATACACGCAAATGGGTACGATCAAGATCAAGGACTCACGAGAAGATATCACAACACAACTCTAGACACAAATAAAATAATACAAACTTTATATTACAAGCCAGGGGCCTCGAGGGCTCGAACACATAGCTCGATACACAAGAGTTAGCGGAAGCAACAATATCTGAGTACAGACATAAGTTAAACAAGGGTGCCTTAAGAAGGCTAGCACAAAAGCAACACGATCGAAGAGGCAAGGCCTCCTGCCTGGGACCTCCTAACTACTCCTAGTCGTCGTCGATCTTCACGTAGCAGCATCCATCGGTGGTGGCATCTGGCTCCAGGGATCCACCATCTGGTTGCATCAACCGGAAAGAAGAAAGAAGGGGGAAAAGGGGTAGCAAAGCAACCATGAGTACTCATCCAAAGTACTCGCAAGCATCAGGTCTATACTATGTATGCATTGGTATCAAATGGAAGGGTTGTATCTGTACACTCCAAAATTTTAATTTGGTTTTCATCAAAAACTTTGTTGGATTTTAAAAAAAAGGGCATTTAAAGTTTCTTTTTCAGAAAACCTTCCTCTTAAAAACTTCCTTTGCTTTGGCAAGGATTTTATTTTTTTTGAACTTTGGTGTTTAATCTTTTGAAACTTCTTCTCTGTTGGTTCCCTCTCAAATTATTTTGGGAGTTTAATTTGTTTTTCCTTTAAAAAGAAACTCTATGAAAACTTGAGATTTTCATATCTTGAAAACCACCCATGACTTTGCATTTTTCCCATGTGGTAAGACCCCTCCAAAACCTCCCCTCCTCCTTGTGATCAACCTAAGTTCTCTGTCCCAACTAATCCAAGCAAGTTTTGGATTTTATTCTAATTATTTTTCCCCTCAAATCATTTCTGAAAATTATTTGGAGCCTGAGTGATTTTCAAAGCAAGTACCCTTTTGCATTTGAGTTTTGACCTCAAACCAACTCTCCTGGATAGTCCTTTGTACCCACAACCCAGAACCATCTTGATCCACTCCTTCTCTTTTCAAATTTTTCAAATTTCAGTCTCTACAAGTTTGGACCAGATTTGCCAAATTTGATGAAATTCATATCTACACTCCTTCAAAAATTCCACCAAAATTCAGGCAGCCTACTGGAGCAATGAGTAGCCACTCCACCAAAAATCAGCTCAAGGAAAAATCACCAGAGGCCAAATTCATTCTGTCGAACACCTTGCATGCACTGTTGCTGTTCAAAATTCAGAAAGATTCAGAGTTCAGTGTCGATCTTCGACAGAGGTTCAGTCACATGCCCACAGTACCCTTGGCACGTTCCTCGCCGCCTCTTCCTCCTGTCTAGAGCATCCCGCACGCGCGCTTGGCGTCTTCCCGGCGTCGGTGGCGCCCCTGGCCGCCCGCGCCGGCGTGTCTTGCGGCGGCCGAGACCCCGTTACAGCCGACAGGGGACAAGAACGGCGGCTCAACGCCGTTCCGCGCCGCCCATCGCCCCTCTGCTCTCCGCGTGGCCTCATGCGTGCCAGCGCACGCCCGTGGCACCGCCACCGTGGCCGGCAAGCACGGGACGCGCTCCCTGCCACCGACGGGCCCGCGCCGCCCCGTTCTGTCGAACTCACCCCCAAAGCACTAAACTCCAGCTCGATTAGCACCCAAAACGGAACCGTGGACCTCCACGATGGCGCCCAACGTCCTTATTACCCCGACCAAGCCCTGCGCCGCCGTAATCGTCACCGGAGACCCCCGTTCACGGCAACCGCCTCGGGCCGCCTATATAAAGGGCCCCCGAGCTCACCCTCGTGCACGCATCATCACCACACCTCACCAACGCCCCGCCAGGCCACTAGGAGGACCTCGAGGAGGTCTCCTCCCCCAACTCCGGCCGCCCCGATCCGCCTCGGCCTCCACCACGATTCGCTTTGGTGAGGCCATCTCCGGCGCTCTAACCCTGTCAATTACTCCCTCTAGCTACCAGGAGCCTAACCCCCTCCTCAATTTGATCTCTGCAGCCCTCTTCGACGAGTCCCTCGACCACCCGAGCCGCCGTCCGCCGGAGCAAAGCTCGCCCTCAACGTGGTACTCGCCAGCGACCACCACCACCACCAACCGACGCGGAAGGGTGCCCTGAACACGGAGGTACCCTCCGATCCCCCTGCCTCGCCGTGGATCACCGCCGGCGACCACCACGGCTCTCGGGCGCCGACGAGCTTCGTCCCCCCCCCCATTTGAAAGTTTAAACCTGACGAGTGGGACCCCACCGTCAGCCTCTCTGCCCTCTCTATTGAATCGTTTTCTGGAAGCGCCTTCGGGCAAAATGCGCTTCCCCCTCTGGGCTGGCGTATTCAACACTGGAGCGTTTTCTGTTTTTATAAGCTAGCCCCTGGGAACTTTCTGTTTCATTACAGATGAGTCCCTGGACAAAAACCTTTATAACTTTTAAACAGAAAGGTATTTTTGATTGATTCTTTTTCTGTTCTCTTTAAAATTTTGTCTAGTTTTTTATCAGATTTATTTGAAAAATATTTGGAATACTTTTTGTGCACCCGTTGGTATTTACGATAGCGCATATATTTTCTTTATACCGTAGATACCGAAGGAGGTGACGGAGCCGCGAACTTCACCGAACTAGGCTCCGACTACTCTGAACCAGGCAAGCGTGTTTGAAATTTTGATATGATGAGTGTATTGGCATGTTTTGCATTTAGTTAGTTTCATGGCATGTTGATGAGCATATCGATGAACGTTATTTTATGAAATGTTGAGGTAAGTGAGTTCGATGATCCATAAGTGGATGGATGTGAGTATGAATGGCCATGTGTTGGCATAAGGATGGGTAAGATGGCAGTGTCGTAGCATGCCAGTCTTATGCCAGACTATGTGACTTCAGTGTCAAACCGTATCAGTCCAGTTCCTCTCATTTCCTTCCCTGTACTACCACATGTTTTCCGCAAGGAATATGGTTTAGTAAGTTGCAAACCGCTTTCCTGGTACACACCAAAAGGAGAGGCCGTGATGATGGTTCCATGGCCCTGGATTAAAGCCAGTCATCCGGTCAGGGGGCATGGGTGTTTCCGGTTGGGACCGAGAGGGGAGCACCCCTTAGAGCGCGCGTATATAAATTTGATCCCATGCTATTCGAGATTGTGATCTCCCCGTCTCAAAAGTTTTTCTTGGACGATGTCTAGGGTGATTCCTAGCATCGAGAGGTAGGATGGGTGTGTACTGGTTAGCTGTGTTTTCTTCCGAAATACCGTAAACGGAACTAGTCCTTCGTGACTACGGAAATCCGTTGGCTGTGGGAAAAATTTTGTACAAACTCTGCAGAGTCATATATTCCTCAAAATCATCTATTCCATGTCCAAGATCGATATTATCTTATCCTGATCAAATGTCAGTTTTGATGATAGAGACTCCGGTGATTCGCATGAGTGCTACGTCCGGTTAAATGATTATTCCTGTGGATGGACTAACCCATTTATTATCATGAATTAAATGTTTAATTATGAGTATTATTTACTTGTGAATAAAAGCCCTTTCTGCGATGTCGCTCAGACGTCCGACTGTGGCATTGTTGTATTTTACTTTCTTTTCAAGCCCTTTATGTGGTGTCGCTAAGACGCCCGACTGTGGCATTTCTTTTAAAGCCTTTTCTGTGATGTCGCCCCGACGTCCGACTATGGCATTTCTTTTAAAGCTCTTTCGGTGATGTCGCCCCGACGTCCGACTGTGGCATTTCTTTTAAAGCTCTTTCTGTGATGTCGCCCCGACGTCCGATTGTAGCATTTCTTTTAAAGCCCTTTATGTGGTGTCGCTAAGACGCCCGACTGTGGCATTTCTTTTAAAGCCTTTTCTGTGATGTCGCCCCGACGTCCGACTGTGGCATTTCTTTTAAAGCTCTTTCTGTGATGTCGCCCCGACGTCCGATTGTAGCATTTCTTTTAAAGCCCTTTATGTGGTGTTGCTAAGACGCCCGACTGTGGCATCATCTCCTTATATTTATTTGTCCACCTTTCGAGGCGTCGCTTCAGACACCCGATCGGTCTTCATTTATGTTTTGTGGGATTTCAGGCGGACTACCGCCGTTTCCCTTTTACTTACCTTGTTATGCTAATTTTTGAATATGCATTGGTGAATTAATCATGACGCATTCATGCATGCATTTGTTATATCTTACGTCCAAACTGTCTTGCGAGTACTTTCAAAGTACTCACTGGCTTGTTGATTTGGCCAGATGCTGACGAAGGCGATCTCATGGATGAAGAATTTGATAGCGAGTCCGACACCTAGAGGAGTCCCAGTCAGTCTCGTGCGACCCTGGATTTGGTCACTGTATTATGTCCGCTTCCGCTACCAAATAAATTCATCGAGCCTCACCCCGACGCTCGATGAGATGACAGACTTAGAGTCTTGTATCTCACTCCCCGCTGTGTTTCTCCACCACCGCCCTATCCTCGAGTCAGTAGTATGCCTCCACACCACTGTGTCATGTCCGCCATTATGTATAATTATTGGCGTGCTTGTAATAATTTGGTTGAGCAACCGTAGTTCGACCCTGTAATATATTTTATGCTACTGGCTTATTGTATCAAGAATTTGTCTACCAGTGAGGAGGATTTCTCTCATACTGGACTCAAAAGATTGGTTTCTCAATAAATATTTTTATTGGAAAACCGGTCGTGACAAGCTTGGTACCAGAGCCAGGCTGACTGTAGGAAGCCACTAGGTGCGATCGCTAATTGGTTATTAGCATGATAGAGCTAATCTATATTTTTGCAATTGTAGTCATTTTCTGTCAGTCAGCATAAATTTATGATCTGACCATGCAGAATTTTTGCCTACTTTTGTAGATGGCCGACAACAGCTGCGAGTCTCAGACCTTCGCCAACGTGCCCGATGGGTTCGTCAAGCTTCTTTCCTTCATCGTTCAGGTCGCGATGGGGCCATCTGTGCGCCCAGTCTTCACACTCTGCCAGCACCGAGTCAACGACAGTCTGACCATGCACCAGGCCGCGGTGCAATTCAAGGGAGGGCGTGGTGAGTTATGCCGCTTCTGGTTCTTGGGAAGAGCCATGCCTACGGAGAGGCATGCTATGCAGATGGCAGCCCGCGAGGCGATAGCTCGTCTCAGGGATGTCCTCCCTGTGATGAAGACTCGTCGTTACCGTTATCTTCCGTGCCATGTGCCTTACACCTGTCACTACGCATACTCCTGCCCCAGAGGAGAACGAGACGAGGCTTTTGAGATGCTCATTGAGTATCTTCGGGCCCTGGAGGCAGCCTTCGACAACCTGGCGGACGACTTCGTGGCTGCCCGCATGGACTCAGTTCATGGCTGTGCTGCCAACAGGAGGGAGCTCCTACCCATCGCACCGCCACTGACTTTTGTCTCGTCATCAGCATCTTATACGCCTACTCGTCGCCTGCCTTCTACCGAAGAATTCAACCAAGTCATTGCGCCCACTCCAGCGCGCACTGCACCACCCTTCGCACCCACTCCTGTTCGTGTTGCTCCGCCCCTGGCAACCGCTCCGTCCACTCTGCGCAACACTACACGTATGGAGCCTATTAGCGAGGAGGAAGTCGAGTCCCCAACCTTGCTACGCCTCGCCCTCGGCAGGGCAAAGGAGGTCGTCAACATTTCTGGCTGAATGCGCTTGCCCGTCATGCGATGTACCGCTTTGTAAGATATGTACATAGGTTGTGAGGAGTAGCCTCTTTGCACATCATGTAGGAACTGGAGAAGTGCACTAGCCTAAATAACATGTCAGGATTATGTACGCATATCCTGAGTGATGTATTGTATAATTACCGCCCGCGTGTAAGATATGTAATGAGCAGTCCTTCTCCGTGCGCAAGTCGATTTGTTTTTCTTAAGTAAGCTTGGTTATTTAAAATTATTTGCCATCCTTGTGCAATTTTGGATTTATTGTTTTTGCGACTCTTTCCGCTTTTCTTATGGGTTTTACAAAATATATCCCCAGAGTGAAAAATGTCTCGTCATTGGACTCTCTCCATGCCAACCCCACCAGAAGAAAATTATGATGCACAACCCAGCAACGAGTTCACTCAGGGACAGTCAAGCCAACAGGGCAATGAAACGGCACTTTCACAAATGTGTTGCCTTTATGAACAGAGTTAGCAACAACATCGTGAAATGATGAACCAAGTCATCAACATGGGGAATCACCATGGACAGTATCAGCAGCAATCCAAGTTATCTAAGCTTCAGAAGACACATCCCCAAACATTTTCTCACACTGACAAACCTCTTGAAGCCGAGGACTGGCTTCGAGATATGGAGAGGAAATTAATTACTGCAAAATGTTCAGACCCCGAAAAGGTATTATATGCTCCGCACTATCTCACAGGAGCAGCCGCATCGTGGTGGGAGAATTTTCTGCACATGCATCCCAACGAAAATGACATAACCTGGGAAGATTTCAAGGAAGGTTTCCGTGGTGCACACATTCCTAAGAGTATTATGAAAATCAAGAAGAGAGAGTTCTATGACCTCAGACAAAGGAACATGACAGTGTCAGATTACAACAGTCAATTTACTCTATTGTCCCACTACGCCAATGAAGAGCGTATGACTGAAATCAAGAAGATGGAGAAATTCCTTGACGGTCTGGCGCCTGCGCTTAAATGCCAACTGGTCGTGCACACTTTTCCTGATTTTAAAACACTGGTGGACAAAGCCATTACTCTGGAGAATGAGAGACGCAGTCTGGAAGATATCCGCAAGCGAAAGAGGGACCAGACTAACCATGCTCGCAATCACCGAAGCAAGACAGATTTTCAAAAGGGTGGGACACACAAATCCTCATCCAATGTCTCACGCCCAATCAAGAATTTTCATGCAAGGGACAAGGAATTCACCTATCGCCCCGGCGTTACTTGTTACGCTTGTGGAGAAGAAGGGCACTATGCCAAACAGTGCCCCAAGCCAAGGAACTCAACCCCAAAGCCGAACAACGGCGGCAACAATTCCGCGCCCAAGCGAAACAATTTCAATCCCAACAATAACCCCAGGAAGGGTCATCTGAACCACGTAACCAAAGAGGAGGCACAAAATGCTCCGGATATCGTACTCGGTACGTTTCCTGTCAACACAATACCTGCAATGGTTTTGTTTGATTCTGGAGCTTCTCACTCTTTCATTTCGAAAAGTTTTGCTTTGCAAAATAATTTTTCGATGCTTCCTTTGGAGAAATCCATGATCATCAAGTCCCCTGGGATTCAGCAAGTTACTCAGAATTACTGTCAGAATGTGGCCATTGAGTTCGAAGGATTGGAGTTTCACGCAAATCTTATTGTGTTGGAAAATAAAGGACTGGATGTCATCCTAGGGATGGATTGGCTAACCACCAACAAGGGGTTTATCGACTATTTCAACAGGACCGTAATTCTCACACACCACCAAGGGAAGACAATAAGAGTATCAGCCAAGGAAAGAAAAATACCCCGGCAACCGAGATTAAATAAGGTGGACGTTTCTGAGCTAAACAAGGTTCCAGTAGTGTGTGAATTTCCAGATGTATTCCCTGAAGAACTACCAGGCATGCCACCAGACCGAGAAATAGAATTTAGCATTGAGCTCGCACCAGGAACCACCCCCATATACAAGAAACCGTATCGAATGGCACCATCCGAATTAGTTGAGTTGAAGAAACAAATAAAGGAATTACTGGAAAAGGGTTACATTCGAGCCAGCTCCTCACCTTGGGGATCACCAATTTTATTTGCCAAAAAGAAGGATGGAACGCTGAGATTGTGTATTGACTATCGAGCACTTAACATGGTCACAGTCAAAAACAAATACCCGATGCCAAGGATAAACGATTTGTTTGATCAACTCGCTCAGGCCAAGGTATTCTCAAAAATTGACTTAAGGTCAGGATACCATCAATTGAAGGTACGAACGGAAGATATCCCCAAAACAGCCTTCACCTCCAGATATGGACTGTACGAGTTCACAGTGATGCCATTTGGATTAACTAACGCCCCAGCATATTTTGTTCACCTCATGAACAAAGTATTTATGAAGTTTATGGACAAGTTTGTCGTGGTATTCATCGACGATATTCTGGTATACTCCAAGACACCAGAAGAACACGCAGAACACCTCAGGATTGTGCTAGGAGAGCTCAGAAAACACCAATTGTATGCCAAGTTCAGCAAGTGCGAATTTTGGCTAAGACAAGTAGGCTTTCTAGGCCACGTATTGACCCAAGACGGTATCGCAGTGGACCCAGAGAAAGTCAAGGCCGTACTTGGCTGCAAGTCACCAGCCAGCGTAACGGACATACGGAGTTTCTTGGGAATGGCAGGATATTACCGCAGATTTATTGAAGGATTTTCCACCATAGCCAAGCCTATGACACAGTTGCTCAAGAAAGATAAGAAGTTTGAATGGACAGAAGCCTGCGAGAGAAGTTTCCAAGAACTAAAACGGAAGTTAACGACAGCACCGGTATTAATTGTACCCGACATACACAAGAATTTTGAAGTATATTGTGACGCGTCCAGAAAGGGTCTCGGATGCGTGTTGATGCGGGAAGGCAAGGTTGTCGCCTACGCTTCAAGGCAACTTCGCAAGCATGAGGAAAATTATCCCACTCATGACTTGGAAATGGCAGCAGTTATTCATGCACTCAAGGAATGGAGGCATTTCTTACTTGGGAATCGATGTGAAATATATACGGATCACAAAAGTCTCAAATATATTTTCACGCAGCGAGAACTAAATTTACGGCAACGACGTTGGTTGGAGTTGGTAAAGGATTATGATGTTGGTATCCATTACCATCCAGGGAAAGCAAATGTAGTGGCCGATGCTCTTAGTCGGAACCCCAGCTCCGACGAAAACAATCTGCACAGCTTGAGGCCCGAATTCCAACAAGAATTTGCCAAGCTCAACTTGATAATGGTAGCAGAAGGCACCGTATCAAACTTGGAAATAAAGCCCGACCTTGTGGAGAAAATTAAAGAAGCCCAGCCTGGTCACCCCAGCATTGAAGGAATTAAAAGAAAGGTGAGTATGGGCAAGGCCGCGGAATTTTTCATAGGCGATGATGGAATATTATGGTACGGAGAAAGGCTCTGCGTGCCAAACATAGAAGACCTTAAACAGCAAATTTTAGCTGAAGCCCACACCGCCCCGTACTCGATCCACCCTGGAGGAACCAAAATGTATAAAGATATTCAGGAAAGATTTTGGTGGCACGGTATGAAGAGAGACATAGCCACCTTCATTGCATGTTGCGACTCATGTCAACGCATAAAAGCTGAGCATCAGAGACCAGCCGGACTACTGCAACCAAACAGAATACCTGAGTGGAAATGGGATGAAATAGGGATGGATTTTATTGTCGGACTACCTCGGTCACGACACGGGAATGATGCCATATGGGTCATCACTGACAGGTTAACCAAAGTGGCACACTTTATTCCAATAAAGACGACCCACACCACTCAGAGGCTTGCCAGGATTTATCTTTCCCGCATAGTTTGTCTGCACGGTGTCCCGAAGACTATAATAACCGACAGAGGCACTCAGTTCGTCTCAAGATTTTGGGAACATTTACAACAGGCTCTGGGAACCCAACTAGCCTTCAGTACCGCATACCACCCACAAACTGATGGACAAACAGAATGCGTAAACCAGGTTTTAGAAGACATGCTGAGAGCATGTGTCCTCACCTATGGAACTAGTTGGGAAGAAAGCCTGCCATATGCCGAGTTCGCATACAACAACAGTTACCAGGCCAGCCTGCAAATGGCTCCTTTTGAAGCCCTATATGGACGAAGATGTCGTACCCCGTTAAATTGGTCAGAGACCGGGGACAGCCGTATCTTCGGCCTAGACATGCTCAGAGAAGCCGAGGAAAAGGTCAAGCTAATCAGAGACTGACTTAAGACTGCTCAAAGTCGGCAGAAGAGTTATTACGATCAGAAACATCGTAGGGTCAGCTTCGAACCCGGTGAGTTCGTATACCTGAGAGTATCCCCTATGAGAGGATTGCAACGATTCAAGATTAAAGGAAAGTTAGCACCAAGATTCCTTGGACCATTCTGCATAGTGGCACGAAGAGGCACTGTAGCCTACCAGCTAGACTTACCCGAAGACTTGTCCGACATTCACGACGTTTTCCACGTCTCTCAATTAAGGAAGTGCGTAAGCAAACCAGAGAAACAAGTATCCCATGAAAACATTGACGTGCAGCCAGACCTCACTTATCGGGAACGTCCCGTAAGAATATTAGAGGAGTCTGAAAGGAGGACCCGACAGAAGACCATCAAGTTTTTCAAAGTCCAGTGGAGCAATCACACCGACAGGGAAGCAACTTCGGAAAGAGAGGATTTTCTTCGGACAGAGCATCCACACTTATTTGAGGAACAGTTGAAATCTCGGGGACGAGATTTTTCCTAAGGGGGTAGGTGTTGTGACACTCCAAAATTTTAATTTGGTTTTCATCAAAAACTTTGTTGGATTTTTTTTAAAAAAAGGGCATTTAAAGTTTCTCTTTCAGAAAACCTTCCTCTTAAAAACTTCCTTTGCTTTGGCAAGGATTTTATTTTTTTCAAACTTTGGTGTTTGATCTTTTGAAACTTCTTCTCTGTTGGTTCCCTCTAAAATTATTTTGGGAGTTTAATTTGTTTTTCCTTTTAAAAAGAAACTCTATGAAAACTTGGGATTTTCATATCTTGAAAACCACCCATGACTTTGCATTTTGCCCATGTGGTAAGACCCCTCCAAAACCTCCCCTCCTCCTTGTGATCAACCTAAGTTCTCTGTCCCAACTAATCCAAGCAAGTTTTGGATTTTATTCTAATTATTTTTCCCCTCAAATCATTTCTTAAAATTATTCGGAGCCTGAGTGATTTTCAAAGCAAGTACCCTTTTGCATTTGAGTTTTGACCTCAAACCAACTCTCCTGGATAGTCCTTTGTACCCACAACCCAGAACCATCTTGATCCACTCCTTCTCTTTTCAAATTTTTCAAATTTCAGTCTCTGCAAGTTTGGACCAGATTTGCCAAATTTGATGAAATTCATATCTACACTCCTTCAAAAATTCCACCAAAATTCAGGCAGCCTACTGGAGCAATGAGTAGCCACTCCACCAAAAATCAGCTCAAGGAAAAATCACCAGAGGCCAAATTCATTCTGTCGAACACCTTGCATGCACTGTTGCTGTTCAAAATTCAGAAAGATTCAGAGTTCAGTGTCGATCTTCGACAGAGGTTCAGTCACATGCCCACAGTACCCTTGGCACGTTCCTCGCCGCCTCTTCCTCCTGTCTGGAGCATCCCGCACGCGTGCTTGGCCTCTTCCCGGCGTCGGTGGCGCCCCTGGCCGCCCGCGCCGGCGTGTCTTGTGGCGGCCGAGACCCCGTTACAGCCGACAGGGGACAAGAACGGCGGCTCAACGCCGTTCCGCGTCGCCCATCGCCCCTCTGCTCTCCGCGTGGCCTCATCCGTGCCAGCGCACGCCCGTGGCACCGCCACCATGGCCGGTAAGCACGGGACGCGCTCCCTGCCGCCGATGGGCCCGCGCCGCCCCGTTCTGTCGAACTCACCCCCAAAGCACTAAACTACAGCATGATTAGCACCCCAAACGGAACCGTGGACCTCCACGATGGCGCCCAACGTCCTAATTACCCCGACCAAGCCCTGCGCCGCCGTAATCGTCACCGGAGACCCCCGTTCACGGCAACCGCCTCGGGCCGCCTATATAAAGGGCCCCCGAGCTCACCCTCGTGCACGCATCATCACCACACCTCACCAACGCCCCGCCAGGCCACTAGGAGGACCTCGAGGAGGTCTCCTCCTGCAACTCCGGCCGCCCCGATCCGCCTCGGCCTCCACCACGATTCGCTTCGGTGAGGCCATCTCCGGTGCTCTAACCCCATCAATTACTCCCTCTAGCTACCAGGAGCCTAACCCCCTCCTCAATTTGATCTCTGCAGCCCTCTCCGACGAGTCCCTCGACCACCCGAGCCGCCGTCCGCCGGAGCAAAGCTCGCCGTCGACGTGGTACTCGCCAGCGACCACCACCACCACCAACCGACGCGGAAGGGTGCCCTGAACATGGAGGTACCCTCCGATCCCCTGCCTCACCGTGGATCGCCGCCGGCGACCACCGCGGCTCTCGGGCGCCGACGAGCTTCGTCCCCCCCCCATTTGAAAGTTTAAACCTGACGAGTGGGACCCCACCGTCAGCCTCTCTGCCCTCTCTATTGAATCGTTTTCTGGAAGCGCCTTCGGGCAAAATGCTCTTTCCCCTCTGGGATGGCGTATTCAACACTGGAGCATTTTCTGTTTTTATAAGCTAGCCCCTGGGAACTTTCTGTTTCATTACAGATGAGTCCCTGGACAAAAACCTTTATAACTTTTAAACAGAAAGGTATTTTTGATTGATTCTTTTTCTGTTCTCTTTAAAATTTTGTCTAGTTTTTTATCAGATTTATTTGAAAAATATTTGGAATACTTTTTGTGCACCCCTTGGTATTTACGGTAGCGCATATATTTTCTTTATACCATAGATACCGAAGGAGGTGACGGAGCCGCGAACTTCACCGAACTAGGCTCCGACTACTCTGAACCAGGCAAGCATGTTTGAACTTTTGATATGATGAGTGTCTTGGCATGTTTTGCATTTAGTTAGTTTCATGGCATGTTGATGAGCATATCGATGAACGTTATTTTATGAAATGTTGAGGTAAGTGAGTTCGATGATCCATAAGTGGATGGATGTGAGTATGAATGGCCATGTGTTGGCATAAGGATGGGTAAGATGGCAGTGTCGTAGCATGCCAGTCTTATGCCAGACTATGTGACTTCGGTGTCAAACCGTATCAGTCCAGTTCCTCTCATTTCCTTCCCTGTACTACCTCATGTTTTCCGCAAGGAATATGGTTTAGTAAGTTGCAAACCGCTTTCCTGGTACACACCAAAAGGAGAGGCCGTGATGATGGTTCCATGGCCCTGGATTAAAGCCAGTCATCCGGTCAGGGGGCATGGGTGTTTCCGGTTGGGACCGAGAGGGGGGCACCCCTTAGAGCGCGCGTATATAAATTTGATCCCATGCTATTTGAGATTGTGATCTCCCCATCTCAAAAGTTTTTCTTGGACGATGTCTAGGGTGATTCCTAGCATCGAGAGGTAGGATGGGTGTGTACTGGTTAGCTGTGTTTTCTTCCGAAATACCGTAAACGGAACTAGTCCTTTGTGACTACGGAAATCCGTTGGCTGTGGGAAAAAATTTGTACAAACTCTGCAGAGTCATATATTCCTCAAAATCATCTATTCCATGTCCAAGATCGATATTATCTTATCCTGATCAAATGTCAGTTTTGATGACAGAGACTCCGGTGATTCGCATGAGTGCTACGTCCGGTTAAATGATTATTCCTGTGGATGGACTAACCCATTTATTCTCATGAATTAAATGTTTAATTATGAGTATTATTTACTTGTGAATAAAAGCCCTTTCTGCGATGTCGCTCAGACGTCCGACTGTGGCATTGTTGTATTTTACTTTCTTTTCAAGCCCTTTATGTGGTGTCGCTAAGACGCCCGACTGTGGCATTTCTTTTAAAGCCTTTTCTGTGATGTCGCCCCGACGTCCGACTGTGGCATTTCTTTTAAAGCACTTTCTGTGATGTCGCCCTGACATCCGATTGTAGCATTTCTTTTAAAGCCCTTTATGTGGTGTCGCTAAGACGCCCGACTGTGGCATCATCTCCTTATATTTATTTGTCCACCTTTCGAGGCGTCGCTTCAGACACCCGATCGGTCTTCATTTATGTTTTGTGGGATTTCAGGCGGACTACCGCCGTTTCCCTTTTACTTACCTTGTTATGCTAATTTTTGAATATGCATTGGTGAATTAATCATGACGCATTCATGCATGCATTTGTTATATCTTACGTCCGAACTATCTTGCGAGTACTTTCAAAGTACTCACTGGCTTGTTGATTTGGCCAGATGCTGACGAAGGCGATCTCATGGATGAAGAATTTGATAGTGAGTCCGACACCTAGAGGAGTCCCAGTCAGTCTCGTGCGACCCTGGATTTGGTCACTGTATTATGTCCGCTTCCACTACCAAATAAATTCATCGAGCCTCACCCCGACGCTCGAAGATGACAGACTTAGAGTCTTGTATCTCACTCCCCACTGTGTTTCTCCACCACCGCCCTATCCTCGAGTCAGTAGTATGCCTCCACACCACTGTGTCATGTCCGCCATTATGTATAATTATTGGCGTGCTTGTAATAATTTGGTTGAGCAACCGTAGTTCGACCCTGTAATATATTTTATGCTACTGGCTTATTGTATCAAGAATTTGTCTACTAGTGAGTAGGATTTCTCTCATACTGGACTCAAAAGATTGGTTTCTCAATAAATATTTTTATTGGAAAACCGGTCGTGACAGTATCTGTAGACTGAACTGCAGAATGCCAGAATAGAGGGGGAAGGCCTAGCCTATCAAAGACTAGCATCTTCATGCAGCTCCGAGCATCTTGCAGCATGTAGAAGAGTAAAGAATAGCAGTTTATAATTAACAAGCATGTTGTAACATTAATGCCTAGAGATCCTTCCTCGACTCCCTGCGAGAAAGCAATCCCGGAGCCACATATCTCAAGTATCCATTTGTAGTTGTATAAGATCAGGATATAAGTCTGAACGTCCATTACCGTGGACACGGTATTCGAATATATAACTTCCCTACAGGGGTGCACCACATTACCCAACACGCTCGATCACTCTGGCCGGACACACCTTTCTGGGGTCAATGCCCGCCGTCGGAAGATCAACACGTCGCAGCCCGACCTAGGCTCAGCAGAGAGGTCCCCACTGGTCTACCTCCAAAGCACTCCGGGGTCTGGGCCCATCGCCCGTTGCACTCCGGGTCGTTGTGCGACGAGCCGGGACGAGCACCACCTCATACTGGATGGCACTGGCCCGACAGGCCCATAATGCTGAACTGGACGTCTGACAAAGCTTCGGCTGATACTGCAACGTCGAGGCCCATATCTATTCTCGCGTGGTGGTTAGTGCGTAAAGGCCATAGGCCAACTCAGAACAAATACCCAAACCATAGTGTATTATTAGCTTGCGGAAACGAGCAGAGACTCACGATCGAAAGTGACCCCATCGCCCCGTCTCGTGGACTTACGACAAGGGCCTAGAATGCCCGGCCGTGCCACGTAACCATCTTGTGGGTGCTCTCCAGGCCCGCCTGACTTTCACCAAGGTCTCAAGTAAAGTCAGTGTAACCGTGTGTCCAAACATCAAGGGGAAAACCCGAGGAATCACCCCTGGTGGATTCCAATCAATGTAATCATCAAGGTGAATGTAAGAGGGACCACCCTCGAGGTTCACACTTGAGGTGTTGAACGACAGAGCCGTATCGGGAATGGTGAAAGAGGAAATCACCCCCGATGACCACGACCGAATAGCTACACTACAGAATTATCATCAGGAGTGCATTATGAGGGATCACCCTCGGCACTCGATAGTAGCTCTGCAGAGTCGAACAACAAAAGGGGCGTGATGTGATGTGAGGTGTCGGGCTCTGGTCGTCGATCATGTCGATCCAGGCGTCGATGATGAAGCAGGGGCAGCAAGGACAAGATGGGGGTCACTGATGGATCACTAACCAACCTATACTAAGCAGTTTAGGATAAGCAGGTAGGTAATAATAAGCAGGTACAAAAGCAGGCTATGCATCAGAATAGGAGCAAACAATAATAGTAGCAAAATCTAATGCAAGCATGAGAGTATAGAATGGGCGATATCGGGATGATCAAAGGGGGGGGGGCTTGCCTGGTTGCTCAGACAAGAAGGAGGGTCGTCGGTGACGTAGTCAATCACAGGGGCATCAGCAGCGGTCTCGGGGTCTATCGGAGAGAAGAGGGGGGAGAAACAGTAAATACATAGCAAGCAAGAGCCTAACAGGACAACAGGCAGAGCTAGACGTGTTCTAACGCGGTACTACACGATACCGGCGAAGGGGGATAACATCCGGGAATGTTTTCCCGAAGTTTGGCATTATTGGGCAAACGAAACGGAGGGGAAATGTTGCATGTTCGCTGTTCTAGGAGTGTGTGGCGGATGAACGGAGGGCATATTCTGATTCGTCTCGTCGTTCTGAGCAACTTTGATGTACAAAACATTTTCATCCGAGTTACAGATTATTTTATACTCCCTCCGTTCCTTGATATAAGGTGTATAGATTTTTGAGAAAAAGTCCAAAATATAAGGTGTATTGCGTTGCACCACTCGTTTCGATAACTTTTTTAGGGATTCGATTACATTTTCTTATATTGGGCAAGCTCCTCTATTTTATCATGTTAATTAGTCAGGTGTAATATCGCCCAAAATTTGTGAAATTTTCCCACGACATGCATTCTTTAATTTCCGTGCCAAAAACTATACACCTTATATATAGGATTGGAGGGAATATTATTTTTAAAAGATTTAAATCATTTTTAGGATTAACAGAATTAATTAAATCAAAAGGCATTTATGACGTCATCATGACATTAGCGTGATGCAAGCGGTCAAAGTTGACCGTTGACCAGTCAACTAATGGGTGTGTCCCGCATGTCAGGCTGTTATCTAATTAACAGTAGTTAGATTTACTAGCAAACATGCCCGCGCGTTGCAACGGGAGATAAAAAATTTAGAAAAAAATTTATGCGTTAGTCTAATAAGTTGGACTTAATACCACGACATATGAGCTTCCTCTATTTTAACACAGAGGCTCACCATGTTGCCACTTATTTTTTCTCTCACCCTTGCTAATGGTGGTCGCGATGTCCACGTGATCATAATGCATTTGACGTGGTAAATCCCAAGGCTATGAGCTTGCCACTTCACGCCACACTTGTCATTATGTTGCGCAAGGGAATGTTTAAAACTTAATTTTTTCTATCTCATCAACCACAAACTACTAACAATGCTTAGACATATAAAGAGTTTTCAAAAACTAATCAAATCCTATACATAAAAGACTTTTGAATCGGCGAACACTTTAGCGAATCGTAAAAGTTCTTTTTTGAAATTTTGGATTTAATGTTCGTTTTGTTTGTGAGCATTTTTTGAAATGCATGAATAGTTTTCGAATACTTCAACATTTTTTGACTCAACATTTTTTAATCGATGATTTTTAAAAATATTGGAGAACTAATTTTAAAATTTGTCATTTTTTTTGAACTTTTGTGAATTTGTAATTTTTTTTAACTTTTGTTAACAAGCTCTAAAATTTCATGGATTTTTTTTCAGATACACGAATGTGTTTCGAATACATGGTTATTTTTTAAAAATCATGAACATGATACTATTTCCTGACCACTTTTTAAAATCATGATTTTTATAATTTGTGAAAAGTATGTAAAATCACCGACACTTTTTGAATCCGAGAAAATTTGATGATTTTCCATTTTTGAATGCACAAACATTTTATGATTTCTTTAACAATTTTTTGAAACTCGTAACTTTTAAATTTGGAATATCCCGAATGAGAAACATATGGAATATTTGTGAACGGTATATAAATCACCGACACTTTTCGAATCCGAGAAAATTTGATGATTTTCCATTTTTGAATGCACAAACATTTTATGATTTCTTTAACAATTTTTTGAAACTCGTAACTTTTAAATTTGGAATATCCCGAATGAGAAACATATGGAATATCCCGAATTTTCCATTTTTGAATTCACAAACATTTTATTTTCTGAAATGGAAATAAAATGAGAAAAGAAAAAAGAGAAAAATGAAATTAAAAAAAGATATGTAAAGCCACGCACATGGGCCGGCCCATTAATACAGTGAACGTTTGTGAGAAAAGGAAGGAAAAAAGTGTGAAAGTGGGAATCGAACCCTGGTCTCCAGGGAAGAAAAGCAATGAGTTAGCCACTGGAGCACCCGTGCATCTATGTTTAATAAGGGTCAGACCTTTAAAGAACTCCAGGATGGAGGTGACTTTTGAAAAAAAATCAAATCATTTTCTTTACTTATGGATGGCATAGTGGGTAATTTCTAGCAACTTCGGGGGTATTTTTTTTACGGACGACAGAAACCCAATTCTCTTTATTATTACTAGCAAAAGAGCCCGTGCGTTGCAACGGGGAAAAACATAACACACGCTCTTAACCCAACAACCATCACTCAATAGGTCCATCTCCTTTATTTTTGCGAGGCATCATATTTGTGTTGCCGCTTATCCTCCTTCTCACCCTCGCTGATGATGGCCTCGGTGTTCACACAAAACAACAAAGAACGTGTTTGAATATGGTTAATCCAAAGGCGTCTCTCTCTCTCACTCTCCCTATGAGAAATCTGTTGTTTTCCTCTGCAACATTTTTCAGAGGTATGCATGTGTAGTTATCGATGTTTTCTTTTCCCTATATGGTTATAGTGGGGTGTTTATTTGCAATCCGGATCGCCGCCGATACGAAAGAAAAACGGATCTTGCGCTAGAAATTATAAGTTTGTTTCCAAAATAATATTTTTTTTAATAGTTAAAAGGTAAAATTAACATCATATTTAGATTCCACACATTTTTCTAATAAAATTTCATATATAATATGTTAAAATCGAAGTTACGGTTTAAAAGATAGGGATAATTTAGAAAATCATTTGTTTGATTTATATATATTTCAAAATAATATTTAAAAATACTTAATAGGTAAAAATAATCTCATATTCATGTTCTACATATTTTTCTAATCAAATTCCATATATAACATGTTCAAATCGGAGTTACGGTTTAAAAGATATGGATGATTTAAAAAAGTATTTGTTTGACTTAAATATGATCCACGGATGAATTATCTAAAACGTCACCGGGGGGGTTCGGAAAACGTAAAATAACGGTTTGGGTGTGACTTAAATCCGGACGGCGAGTTGATTTGAAGAAAACACAGGGACTTTTGTGTAAAATACGAAAAAAAACGGTTTGTTTTGACTTAAAATAGGACTGCGGGTTGTATTCTCTGAAATAGAGGGACTTTTTTTAAAAATGCCATGACGGACGAAAGAAACCCAATTTGCTTTATTATTAGGTAAAGATTTCAAAATAATATTTAAAAATATTTAATAGGTAAAAATAATCTCATATTCATGTTCTACATATTTTTCTAATCAAATTTCATATATAACATGTTCAAATCGGAGTTGCGGTTTAAAAGATATGGATGATTTAAAAAAGTACTTGTTTGACTTAAATATGATCCGCGGATGAATTATCTAAAACGTCAGGGGGGTTTCGGAAAACATAAAATAACGGTTTGGGTGTGACTTAAATCCGGACGGCGGGTTGATTTGAAGAAAACACAGGGACTTTTGTGTAAAATAAGAAAAAAACGGTTCGTTTTGACTTAAAACAGGACTGCGGGTTGTATTCTCTGAAATAGAGGGACTTTTTTAAAAAATGCCATGACAGACGAAAGAAACCCTATTTTCTTTATTATTACTAGCAAATATGCCCGTGCGTTGCAACGGGAGACAAAAAATTATGGCTAACCAAATAAGTATGACTCAATATCCTGATATATGAGCGTACTCTATTTTAACACAGTGGCTCACCATGTTGCCTATTTTTTACCCTAGCCGATGATGGCCGCGATGTCCACGTGATCACGATGCATTCGACGCGGTAAATCCCAAGGCAATGAGTTTGCCGGTGCATGCCACACGTGTCATTATGTTGCGCAAGGAACCGTTTAGAACTTTAAAAACAAATCTGATTGACCACGAACTACTCTCAACGCCAAGACATATAAAGACTTTCGGAAAACTAATCAAATCCTAGATATAAAATACTTTTGAATCAGCGAACAATTTTTCGAATGGAGAAACAATTTTTTTCCGAAATTTTTGATTTTCTCAAAAAAAATGAAGAAGATTAGTTTTCTTTACAAAATTATTTAAATGTATGTACCGGTTTCGAATTCATTAACAATTTTTGACCCAACAAACATTTTTTGAACCGATGAACTTTTTTAAAAATTGTGGAACAAATATTTATTTTTATTTTTGTGAACATTTTCTAAAATGTCATGGACATTTTTTTCAGATTCCCGAATATGTTTTGAATACACGATCATTTTTTCAAAATCATGAACATGATTTTATTTCCCAACCATTTTTTCCAAATTGTGATTTATTTATAATTTTGCGAACAGTTTTGCAAAACCACCAACATTTTTTGAATCTGCAAAAAAATTATGATTTTCTAAAAGAAATTGAATTCACATATATTTTATGATTTCTCAAAGATTTTTTCTGAAAACTCGCAACTTTTAGAATATTAAAATCCCAAATTATTTAAAGAAGAAAGCAGAAAGAAAACAGAATTAGAGAAGAAAAGACAAAAAAGTAAAATGAAAACAAAATAGGGGAGTGAAGCCCCGCACATGGGTAGGGCATGCCTGAGAAAAGAAAGATAATAATTGCAAAAACTGGGGATCGAACCCTGGTCTGGTCAATAGAAGAGCGATCGGCGAACCACCCTGGTGCGCCTCGTTCTGTGACTTGTACTCGTCGCGCCCGTATAAAACAACGAAGTGGGCGGTGATTTTTGGTCCGAAAATTTGAATCGTTTTTCCACTTATGGATGGCATTGGTGGGTAATTTTTATCAACTTGGAGGGTAATTTTAATGACGGACGACCAGAAGCGATAGCCGCTTTATTAGTAGGTAAAGATTAGGTAAAGATAGGTAGATATTAGCAGGTTAATTAGGTTTAATCAACTAGATTAATTAAGTTAATTAATTATTGGGAGCGTCTAGTGGGCGGCCGGCTGCCCACTAGCGCGATGGAGCGGCCAGCCATAAAAGGCAACTTCCTGTCCCCCTTGGTCCCAGGAAGGAAAGTTCCTTCCTACCCGACTGCCCACGCTCCCAACAAACAGAAAATCTCCCCCATCGCTGTCACGTGATAACCACATCCCCACGCCTCCCACGCACAGCTCGCCCGCACTTCCTCCCCCCACGGGTCGCCCTTTTGATTCTCCACGAAAGAAGTGTATCCCAGGCCTAGATCCAAACCCTACAGAGTTGCCATGGCAGAGCAAAACTAGGTGAAGAAATTGGCCAGAAAAGCTTCAATTCTAAGAAGAGGGAGTACAAAGCCATAGCAGGTAGCAGCATCAGGTAACTTCCCTCTAGCCTCCAGATCATCCTTCTTCACTTTCCCCTTCCCTTTCCCACTGGATCTGCCACAAATCTTCTTCGGTCTTCTCCATAGTTGAAGGAAGAAGGAACATGAAACAGCAAATAGAGTTGAATATGATCTCTGCACAATAGAACACTTTCCTGTGCAACTAAACATGGATCCAAGCCAACTTTTGCCTGGATGCGTGCAAATAAACCTACCATTATGCAAAAATAGACAGGGTGAAGTGTCTGTGCAAAAAACCATCTATTTGTGCAACTAAACATGAATCTAAGCCAACTTTTGCCTGGATGTGTGCATATAAAAAAGGAGTAGTTGCATATGCAAAAATAGACAGGATGTAGTGCCTGTGCAAAAAAAAACCATCTATTTGTGTAACTAAACATGAATGTAAGCCAACTTTTGCCTGGATATGTGCAAATAAACACAATGTGTAGTTGCAGATAGAACAATAAAACTGCATGTAGTGTCTGTGCAAAAGAAATGATATTTGTGCAACCACACATGGATCCATGCCAACTTTTGCTGCAATCTGTGCAACAAAAACAAAGCAGACTAATAAAGCACAAAACATAGTAACATCAAGCGTACATAGTCTTGTCACATAGAAAATGCAGTAGGGAAAATATGTTCAATATACTAAAGAAAAAACAGAAAAAGATGAAAACTATTTTCTGCCATCTGAATCTTCTTTCTTTGTCCAAATAGCAGTGTATAAGAATTGTAGCATTGAATTATGTGCAGAATCTACGTCAGGTCCTTGACAAATAAACCTGCACATCATTAGAACAACAAATTTGTGAGAAAAACACTGAACAAATCTCCTGTTTTGTATCTGTGCAACCTATTTACTGCAAACTGTGCAACATACATAACCACTCTGTGCAAAAGAAGTGCCAGAAAATATTGTAAACAGATTGTGAAAATTAGTAAGTTAAAAGAAGTAAAAAAAAGGTGTGTCAAATACATTGTGAAACTAGTGTGCAACTACTTAGGGTTCTGCATTGCAAAACATCTTGTTTGTAACACATTTTGAGAATACAGAAAAAATAACTTGTGACTATCCTGTTTGTTCTCTAGAAAAGGTAGAGGTGATTAATTATCATTACATACAAATATTTGTTCTCTGGAAAACTAGATTAAAAAGTTGAGTATGGCAATTTGATATCCTGTTTGTTCTGCAACTAGAAATGCTGGTGATGACAACTAATGAGATATTCTGGTGCGACTAGAAATGCTGATGATGCCAACTAATCAGATATTCTTGTGCGACTAGAAATGCTGATGATGCCAACTAATGAGATATTCTTGTGCAACTAGAGAGGTTGAAGATGTCAACTACTACTTGGATAATGTTGTCCAACTAAAATTGCAGAGGGTGCCAACTAAATAGATACTCTTCTGCAACTAGAAAGCCTGAGGGTGCCAAGTCATTAGATACTATTGGGCAATCCTCAAAAAATTTAAGATGGGATTAATCTGAATTCTTGTGCAACTAGAGAGGCTGAAGATGTCAACTACTTGGATAATGTTGTCCAATGAGAATTGCAGAGGGTGCCAACTAAATAGATACTCTTCTGCAACTAGAAAACATGAGGGTGCCAAGTCGTTAGATACTGTTGGGCAATCCTCAATTTTTTTTAGATGGGACTAATCTGAGTTCTTGTGCAACTAGAGAAGCTGAGGATGTCAACTAGTTGTATATTGTTGTGCAACTACAATTACCGAGGTTGCCAACTAATTAGATACTATTCTGCAACTAGAAAGCCTGAGGATGCCATGTCGTTACATACTCTTGGGCAATCCTCAATTTTTTTAAGATGGGACTAATCTGAGTTCTTGTGCAACTAGAGAAGCTGAGGATGTCAACTAGTTGTATATTGTTGTGCAACTAGAATTACTGAGGTTGCCAACTAATTAGATACTATTCTGCAACTAGAAAGCCTGAGGATGCCAAGTCGTTACATACTCTTGGGACAATTCTAAAAAACTTGAAGATGGCAACGTTGAGCAACTGAGAAAGTTGAGCATGCCAATGCTTATTTAGTCCTTCTGCAACTATGTATGAAAATTAATACACTTGGCTGACTGTATGTGGAGTAAAAAATCACCGAGAAAAAAGGGATTGGAGGAGGTAGTGGAGGTGCTACTCCGACTCCACGACCAAGGACTCCCTTGGCGACCTACTAACCCAGCCACAATGGATCTTGTAGTCAGACCTTGACCACCTCTGCAGGCGTGTTGTAGACACCTGCTCACCAACTACCCCTACCAATAGGATGTGCGACTTCGGCGGCTGGTTGTCGATGTGCAACTATGAAAGCATGGTTGTGCGATTTTGCGTGGCTTCCTAACGACCACAGCGGTCCAGCTCCATCACTGAGAAAAAAAGGGATTGGAGGAGGTAGTGGAGGTGCTACTCCGACTCCACGACCAAGGACTCACCTGGCGACCTACTAACCCTGCCACAATCGATCTGGCAGTCAGACCTTGACCGCCGCTGTAGGCGTGCTGTCGACACCCGCTCACCAACTACCCCTACCAGTAGGATGTGCAGCTTCGGCGGCTGCCCTGACCAATTGTCTGGTTGTCGATGTGCAACTACGAAAGCATGGTTGTGCGACTTTGCGTGGCTTCCTAACGACCATAGCGGTCCAGCTCCATCACCGGAAAAAAGGAATTGGAGGAGGTAGTGGAGGTGCTACTCCGACTCCACGACCAAGGACTCCCCTGGTGACCTACTAACCCAGCCACAATGGATCTAGCAGTCAGACCTTGACCACCGCTGTAGGCGTGTTGTGGACACCTGCTCACAAACTACCCCTACGAGTAGGATGTGCAACTTCGGCGGCTGCCCTGACCAACTACTTGGCAGTCAATGTGCTACTATGTATGCTTAGGTGTGCAACTATGTACTGCTTTCTGTGAAGCTTGTAATTCCTCTCTGTGCAACTATATATAACAAGTGTGCAAACTATTCTAACTTGCATATCTTTCGATTAGAAAAGAGAGGAAACGGACAAAATTGAGCTCTACTGAGTAGCAGTTCCAACGAGCGGTATCGTAATGATAAATGCAGTCTAAGCAATAAATAGATGGATCAAGTTGCATCGACTACAGATCCATGGAGTTTTGAAAAGTAGGATCCTAAATTCATACCATTAGTGACAAAAAAATCTTTAGAACTTCAATTATTTTCATTGATTCAACTAGATGTAATGAGCACCAACCAAAACCAAGAGGAACTAGTAACTATACCAAGTAGTCTTCAGTAATTCTTACTTACAAGAACTAGAAATTCCTTTGATTCAACCCAACCAAACACATCTCATAATTCAACAAGCGCAGGAAGCCATTGGTACTCAAGGGACCAACTAATCAGGGAAACCCCTGATCCCATCAAAGTCAATTAGCCTCAGCGTTGAAGTCATACCTGGCAGCAAACCTCCATTGAGGATGGATCTGGATGCAGCAGCGCATACGCACAACTCGAATGGGAACATAGCAGCGACCACACACGCGCACAGGCTTCCTTCTCACTGAAATTTCTTCAGTTCCTAGAACATCAGAGGAAAAACAAAACTCAGGGCCGCATCCCACTTCAAATTACATAGCTCCATGGATGGGCTCAATTTTTTTCTCGCTAAATTCCATAGAAGGCAGACACGTACCATGAAAGGATGTAGAAGTACGGAGCACCGGCTGTACGGGTGAGCTTGTAGATTGAGTGCTTGCTGAAATTCGTGGATAGGGGAGACACCTTCTTCGCTCTCGCACGGACTAATTAGCAAGGAGGCGAGGGAAGGGCCGTTCGCGGAGGACCGACGGCTAGATGCAGAAGAAAAGGCAAGGTGGCGGACGAGAGACGGCGGCGTGGAGGCGTGGCAGGCGAGACGCCGCAACCGTGGTGGGCCGCGTCGGCCGAGGCGAGGTGGATCAGCAGCGGCGGCCGGCACAAGTTGGGGCGGACCGGCGGAGGCAGCGACAAATGCGAGGGAGGTGGGGAGGCGAGTGGATAGCGATGGGTGCGGACGGAAGTGGTCTACTATTTCGCCTTAGTCAGTCGTGTGAGCGTCCCGACCATCTGGCACCTGGCCCACGCGCACGACAATTCGAGTGAGATCGGACGGCCACAAGTCGACCGCCCGGTTCGTTAAGTTAGTGCGCGGCCACTTTTTAGATTTTAGGTTAATTATTTAACTAATTAATCATTTATTTACCTTTTTTAAAACTCATTTTTTTTAATAAAACAGGGACGTGGGGCCCCCGCAGTCAGTGGCCCAGGTGGTTAATTGGGCGACGGGTGAGCGGGTTAACGGGCACGGGGCAACAGGGGCGCCGACGAGGCCACGACGCCGTCCGGGAAGGGGCGTGGCCAGGTCGGGGCAGCGACGGCCGGAGTGGGGAGGCGCGGCGAGTGCCGCAGAGGCACGAGCGAGCGGCGGGGAGGGCGGCTACAGGGTGGGCAGCAGGCACGGTCCCGAGCAGCCGCAGCAGGGAACGGGGACGGCGGGCAAGGCGCGAGGCGAGGGAGCACGGGGCCGCGAGGAGCACGGGTAGGGGAGCGGCGACACGGGGTTGGACGCGGTCACGGTCGCGGTGACCGCGGCCACTGGACGAAGACCGGGCAGCACGAACGACGGCCTACAGCGGTGAAACGAGGAGAGGGAAGAGGAGGACGGGCGGCGGCTCACCCCCGTTGCACGGGAACACCGGCGAGGCTCGGTGGAGCCGCGGTTGAGGAGGAGGTCGAGGACGGAGCGGGCGATGAGGACGAGGCGGCGGGGCAACATCGGGGCGAGATGGCCTCGGTGATCCGGCGACGTCGCGCCGTCGGGGAGGCAGGGTCCCGATCTGGAACGAGTGGGCGAAGGAGAGGGGCGATGACGTCCGATGAGGTCCGGCGGCGGTGCGGGTGCAAGGCGTCGGGGGCGAAGCACGGCGGCGATGGGAGGCGCGGGAGCGCCTGCTCCCGATCCAGATCCACTCGGGGGCGGGGTGGGGAGACGAGAGGGATCGAGGCCAGCTGGGCCGAGGCCCAGCGAGGGGGAGGGTTGCCCCCTTCTATTTGCTTGCTTTAGTTTTTACCTTTTGTTTATTTTCGTTGAGCCACTAAAAGAGTTTTGTTTAATACAAAACTTGGCACAAAAATACAAGGCAATTACCTGGGTTGGTACAAAATGTTTCAAAGCATTCGTGGGTGTTCAACTATTTTTAGAAATTGAAAAGCTCAAATAATTGGCTGTTGGATCAAAAATTAATTCCTAGGGGCATTTGGGAATTCAAAAGAGGTTGGTTTCAACAAGACAAATAACCAGAGATTATTTGCCACAATTTGAACATTTTAGCTTTCATGTTTGAAAACTTCGAGTTTTGGACTTTAATTTGAATTTGAATTTGGATTGCGATTTGGATCAACCGAGGATTAGCAACAGTAAGAGTGGTGACGTGACACTATTAACTTGGGATTACTGTAGCTTAATTATCCGGGCGTCACATGTCCCATACAAAATAAGTCCCCTGGTTTGTCACCATGAAGATGCGGTTAGAAAGGAGCACAGTGTCTTCCTACTCGTACGGAAACAAATCGGCCGCAGACAGCATGGTCCGCCTTTGACCGCCATGTGCAAGGTTCGTGCTATCTTATTCAATCTCATCGTGGTTCCATCATACCAATTCATGCGGTGGCCCGTTGCATGGCTGATCCCAATGTTGGACAAAGGTTCTACGGGAATGGTGTCACCGTTGTAAATGTTGTGCAAATTGATGTTGGTACCCTCCCATACATATGCAAGCCAATATCCATTCGCACCGAGCCTAACCTGTGAAACAGTGGGCAGGGGGAGAATTAGGAAATGGACACGGAAGTAGTCTTTAGAATGCATTTACTACGTGATCAAACTCATCTTATCTGCTCATCGAAGGAAATCCGAGTGCCCCTCAACGTCGGCATCTCAAGGGGCGTCAACTTGCAACTACGGCCACGCCGCTCTGGAGAGACCCCCAGGGAAACATCCTCGTGCGTTCCACGGAACATCAAGATGCATTTGTATGAGTAGTTTATCTTGTGAGAGAAAAGGATGAACGAGGGAAGGCCTCTAGAGATAGAGATGGACACTACTACTACCAATGTGCTGGCCCGTGCGTTGCAATGGATCCAAACTAGTAGAATAATACTTGTTCACGTGCTTGAAATATAAACACTCTAGTTTTGATATACATCTGTCAGCAGACATGACAGCTTGTCCATGGAAGTTGAACCACGGCGACCATCACGTTTCTTGTTTCTACCACTGCCACACCCACACGTGATTCCCACGACGCCGCTCCAACCCACGGCACGACGTCTCCCGATGTGGAGATGGATCCTCTGACGTGGCTATCACTGCCTTGCCCTGCCTTTCTCGCTGACAGGTGGGACCCACGCTTATGGGTCCCACATGTCAGTGACAGAATGGTAGGATTGTTCGCGTCAGGGGATCCTCATCCCCCCGACGTGTCCCCCATCCCTCTCGGCCCCACCACTCCTCTGCCTTTGTGTGCATGACATGCGGGCCAGCTGAACTGCGGCCACCATCAACTTTCTACCACAGACACACCCGATTGGACGCAGTTTGCCTGCTCCGCTGTTGTGCTCCGATCCGTACTCCCGCACCATCAAATTTTCATCCAGCGGCTGTGACACATTTCGTCCCGGGCATCAATCCTCAGCTGGAGTACTTATGTACTACAGGTAGTACCCGCCAGTGTGGGCATCTACGCCTCGTAACGCCCCGTCGCCCAGTTGTGGCACCCTCGCCACGGCCACGCCACCACCGGCCGGTTCATCTCGAACAAATGAGTCGCGAACCACGACACCACCATGAGAATGACATGTGGGCCAACCGCATTTAAGGTCCGCATGTCATTGACTCATAGGCCGGGCACTAAGCCACTGAAGTTCGGTCCCATGGGCCCCAAGAGGGAAATGTAACTCCTGCGGCAGGCCTTGTGGTGCTCCCGTAGTACGAGCTCGTGCCAAAACTGGAATTTGTTTCTTACTACTACCAACTAGTACTAGTAAGGTACACGTGCATTGCACGCATGAGATTCTGGTGGTTTGTGCATTATGCTTCTACATGTGGAGTTTTCTGTATTCTAACATGTGGCAAAATCTGGTGGAATGTAAGGTTAGGAAAGTTTGATTAACTTAGGTGAGTGTTTGGTTCAAGCCACACCTTAGGCAAGCCACACTAAGGCCCCACATGACATACACACAAAAAATGTGGCAAGATTCCCTTAGGCTTGCCAACTTGTGGCTCTCATTTTGAAGAACTAATAACTTTGCCTAAGCTTAGTTGTGGCAAAGTTAGTCATGAATTAAGTTCAACCATGGAGTCTTCTAGATTGTACATGTGGCAGAATCTGGTAGCTGATATCCAACAGCCAGTAGTGCTCGGATTTGCCATCTTTGTACCGTCGGATTGGCTTCATCCAACGACCAACTTTCAAAGTTTTTCACACACTATATAGGGGGTATCTATACCACTATATAGTGTATGAATAACTTTTAATATTGGCTGTTGGATGAAACTGATCCAACGATTGAGAGGTGGCAAATCTGAGTGCTCTTGGCCATTGGATATTCTCTCCACCACATTGGTGTCACGCCCAAGATGCGACCCTATCCTAAAGGAACTCGAAGGTCCCACCAAGGATAGAAGTGCATCTTGAAGACGCTTTTGCAAGGTGGATATCATTACATCAACATTACATAATAGATGGGGATACATGCAAGAGGCATACAATGCCACACGAATACAACATCATCATACATAAGAGCACCATCCGACTACGGATGAAACACAAACAGAAACTCAAACGACATCCACCCTGCTAGCCCAGGCTGCCGACCTGGAATCTATCCCCTGATCGAAGAAGAAGCAGAAGAAGAACTCCAAAACAAGCAAACATCGCTCTCGCGTCATGATCATTGCATAACCTGTACCTGCAACTGTAGTTGTAGTAATCTGTGAGCCACGAGGACTCAGCAATCCCATTACCATGGGTATCAAGACTAGCAAAGCTTAGTGGGTAAGGAAGGGGTAAAGTGGTGAGGTTGCAGCAGCGACTAAGCAAGTATGGTGGCTAACATACGCAATTAAGAGCGAGAAGAGAGCAAACGGAACGGTCGTGAAGCTAGCAATGATCAAGAGGTGATCCTGAACTCCTACTTACGTCAAGCATAACCCTAAAACCGTGTTCACTTCCCGGACTCTGCCGAGAAGAGACCATCACGGCTACACACACGATTGATGCGTTTTAATTCGAATCTGGTGTCAAGTTATCTCAAACGGACATTAACAAATTCCCATCTGCCATATAACCGCGGGCACAGCTCTCGAAAGTTTATACCCTGCAGGGGTGTCCCAACTTAGCCCATGATAAGCTCTCGCGATCAACGAAGGATATTCCTTCTCCCAGGAAGACCCGATCAGTCTCGGAATCCCGGTTTACAAGACATTTCGACAATGGTAAAACAAAACCAGCAAAGCCGTCCGATGTGCTGACAAATCCCAATAGGAGCTGCACATATCTCGTTCTCAGGGCAACACCGGATGAGACTAGCTACGAGTAAAACCAGACCTCGAGTTTCCCCAAGGGGGCCCCGCAGGCAGCTCAGTTCGGACAAGCACTTAGAGAAGCACTGGCCCGGGGGGCCTAAAATAAAGATGACCCTCGGGTTGGCCGACCCAAGGGAAGGGTATTGGTGGTGGTGAGGCAAATGGTAAAACCAAGGTTGGGCCTTGCTGGAGGAGTTTTATTCAAAGCGAACTGTCAAGGGAGTCCATTAAATCACCCAACCGCGTAAGGAATGCAAAATCCGGGAACATAATACCAATATGACGGAAACTAGAGCGGCAAGAGTGGAACAAAACACCAGGCATAAGGCCGAGCCTTCCACCCTTTACCAAGTATATAGATGCATTAATTAAAGAAGAGATATTGTGATATCCCAACATAATCCTATCCACCATGGAGCAATCTTCAACTTCACCTGCAACTAACAATGCTATAATAGGGGCAGAGCAAAGCGGTAACATAGCCAAACAACGTTTTGCCGGGAAGGGTGAAAAGGTTAGAGGCTGACATGGCAAATTGGGAGGCTTGATAGAACAAGGGATAGGTAGCGCAGCATAGCGATAGAACGAAGCAACTAGCATAGCAATGATAGTAATGAGATCCAAGGTGACGGTCATCTTGCCTGCTAGGAAGAAGAACGAGTCCATGAAGAAGATGAACGGATGAAGCCGAACCAAGCGTAGACGAACGAATCCTCACGATCGCAACGAAACGGGAACTATCGAGAAGAAGCACATAACATGGTAAACACACCACACATATACATGACATGATGCACAACCAAGTATGATGCATGACAAGGCTCATGAAGCTACTCATGGCAAGAGATGATGCATACAAGAGCAACACGTCAAAGCAAGTCTAAATGAGGCCGGAAACAACATATAACAATTCCGGTAAGTCCTCATATGCAAATTTCGAAATTGGTCCAGATCTGAACAAACATTAAGTTGAAGTTGTTAAACAGCAAGTTAAAGGGCACCAAGAGGATCTATACGAAATTCTAGTCAAGTTACATATAAAGTTCATTTAATTCCGAGCTACGGCCTAGAAGATATGAGCAAAACAAGTTAAGCATGGCATTGGTGCAAAATGCATTCAAACATCAAGCAAACACACTCAAAACATGGATGCAACAAGGTAACATGAAACTACGTGCCAAACTAAGCAAGTTTCATATAGAGCACACCCAAAACGGAGCAACGGTGCAACACATACACTCTATACAAGTTATAGCAGCAAACTGTCCATAACAACAACTAGGCATCTTGCAATCATCAAAACACTATTTTACAGCACCTCAAAAGGAAAACAAAAGGCATGGTCATGATGTACAGGTAAAGCATGACAAAATATGAACACTGAGCTATCTCCAGAAATCAACAGAACATGCTCAAAAGGACATGGCAAGATTGCAAATTATAACAATTTCAGTCATTAGCAGAAATAACATCAGGTTGCAATGTTTAGAGCTATCAAACAACATGCTAAAGGAAGCTATCATGGCAACCAAAGGCACGGCATGAATCTACTAGTTTCATATAACAAAAGTCTCTTACTGACCATGAGCCAAAAGGGCACATAAAATATGATGGAACCCATGTAAACATGGAAAATGATATGACAGATTCATACATGGCAGGAACAACAATAAGTAGGCATGTTGGTCAGCTTGAACCACTCACCACAGAGGAATACATGGCATGGCAAGGCTGCCAACAATAAGATGGCATATTTATGAATCTAAACATGGCAAGAGAAAGTTCATAGTGTGCATGGATCACTAGCAAAGCTCATGGCAAAACTGAGCTTAATGTTAACAGGCTGACAGCAACATTATTAAGCTAGTTTGGAGCAAGATAACAACAAGTTACAGCAGGATATAAAAGCAACCAGGGGCGTGAATGGATATATCATGACATGTATAACAAATAATCCTTAGTGAACATCTCCATATTATGCATACAATGACTTGGGGCAGCAGGTTTACATAGCATCATGATATAACAGAAACAGACTAGCAAAACAGCAACAGCAAGTACCCTACTTAACAAGCTTGATGCACTCACTTCAAGACTCACAAAAATACATGAATGGCACGACTGTGAAGATGGCATGACATAGTTCAAAACACATGTAGGGCTCAAGCTCATAAGATGCACACACAAAATGCAACGAAAAAGACAAAACAACAAGTTATAACAGTTTCAGCAGGTTAACATCATATAGCACTCTTGGAACGATGATTAGGGCATCAAGATGGACTCAAACAAAAATGGCACAATGGAGTGAAATGTAGAGCATCTCACAACGAACATTTTGATATATCATGCGCATGAAACGGAGCAGTATGCATGGAGTTATGATGCGTTGAACAGGGCATGAAAATGCAAGAAACTGGGGACTTGGTGGAAAAAAATCACCTCCGCGAAAAGTCAACGCGGGACGGAGGGATCCGGGACGGAGCGGATCGGGATGGCGGAGGCGCATTTGGTTGGTGGTGGTGGTGGATCTCATCCAGATCCGGGAGACCTCGCCGGAGTTGGCCTGGGAGGTGGCCGGAGATGGCGGGGAAGAGGCGGAGAAAGGCGGATTCGGGGCCGGGGAGGCACGGGGCGGCGAGCTCGGCCGACGAGGAGGCCGGGGAGGCAACGCGGCGAGGGGCGCCGGAGCTTGAGGGCGGCGCGGCGACGGGGCCGAGGTCCAGCCGGAGTCGGGGCCAGGGGCCGGTTCGGGCGCCGGCGATGAGGAGACGGCGCGGGGCGGCGCCGCTCGGTGCGGGGGCGCGGAGGAGCGCGCGGGCTCCATGGCGGCGGCGGGCCGGTGCCGGAGATGGCCGGCGGCGGGGCCGGGCGCGGCGGCACCGGGTGGCCGGAGGGCAGCGGAGGTCGGGTCGGCCGCGGGCGGCTGGCGGACAGCGGCGCGGGTCCGCACGGGCGGCGGCGGGCGGCGGCTCGGGCCCCGCGGGCCAGATCTGGGCCGCGCGGGCCCTGGCGGCGGAGGAGAGAGAGGGGGCCGGAGAGGGGCGACGTGGCGCACTGCGGTTGGACGGGGGGAGCGGGGCGGACGCGTCCGGCCGTCGCGGAGGCGTCCGGCGGCGTAGAGTGACTAGGTTAGGGTTTGGTTTGCGCGAGAATTCGGGGAGGGGCACATATTTATAGGTAGAGGGAGCTAGGAGACTTCAAATGAGGAGCGGTTTTCGGCCACGCGATCGTGATCGAACGACCGAGAGCATGGAGGGGGTTTGGATGGGTTGTTGAGCCATTTTGGAGGGGTGTTGGGCTGCACACAAAAAAGGCCTTTGCGGTTACCCGGTTAACCGTTGGAGCATCAAACGACCTCCAAATGGCACGAAACTTGACAGGCGGTCTACCGGTGGTGTATCAAGGCCACTTGGCAAGACTCGGTCCATTCCGAGAATGTTTAACACCCGCTCACAACAAGAGACAAAAGAGGGATGCCGGAGGACATAGGAGTGCCGGATTGCAAAACGGACAACGGGGAAAATGCTCGGATGCATGAGACGAACACGTTTGCAAAATGAGATGCACATGATGACATGATAAAATGCAACACGCAAGCAAAAGACATGGCAACGATGGCGAATAACTGGAAGACACCTGGCGCATCGAATCCGGGGCGTTACAACACTCCTCCACTAACAAGAGATCTCGTCCCGAGATCTTAGGACCGAGACGGAAGGGGAAATAGATGAGGTGAAACAAGAACTCAAGAGAAGAAGCAAAGAATCGAGATCACTCGAGAAGAAGAGAGGAACGACGAGAATGAAAAGAATCGAAAACTCACGGAATTAGATAGACTAAGAAACCACTCCGGTTAGAACGAGATAAGAAACAAATAAGACTGAAAGGATTTAGGCAGCACTCCGGCTGAAACATGGAGGAATAGAACACGAGCTTGAGAGGATGGAATGATACTTGATGAAGACATGACACAAAACCTCCAGAAAGAATTGAAAGAGTTGAATGAAAATAACGGAGAATAAAATGACAACTTGTGCCATCAATGAAATTGAAAGCATCTTTAGAAGGAAGGTTTAAACGGAGTTGTTGAGAAAATCAACAACAAAAAGAATAAGTTTGTTGTGGTCTTATAGGTAACATCTCAAGATCATAAGGTGATAACCGGCCACAAACGGAAATGATTGGATAGCTTAGAAGAACGAAGAAATGCAAGACTCCACTTCAAAAGAATACGCAGAATTAATTGCACTTCGAGACGTGAGAAGAAAAGATGCTTGAACTCCACCAGCAAGAGTCTTGATGAACTCTTGAAGAATGAATTAAATCATGAAGAACCACCATGAAGAACTCCGGTGACAAAAGGATGGTGAGATAGAATTGAAGGAAGAAAGAATAAGATGAGCCTTGCGGTGATTTAGATGAAGGTTCCGACGAGATGGCCGAGGAAATTTGAACTCCAGAAAAAAAACACTTGGAACTAGAATTTATTCCTCAAGAACAAACTCCGAAGGAAGGGATTACTTGACGATGATGAAATAAGAATAAGAATTACGTTATGCTTATCCTCATCAAATTTAATTGATGACAAGCAATGGATTTTACATACTACTTATTCTTCTTGAAAAAGATTAAGGGGGGCATAGCACAAAACTTGAGAAAGTCTTCCTGAACCACCGGTAGGATTGGAAAGAACAAATGAATTAATATGATAACCAAAGAAAAGAATCTTGAACGAACCACCGTAAGAATTCGAACATGGCTGATGAAAGAGACTGAATCACTGGGAAGAATTAGAGCAAGCACAAAGATACTTGAGGGAATTAAGAGACAAGATAACGAAGGGATCGTGAACTGATTGAAGAATACTTGAATGAAGCACCGGGATAATTGGATAACGTTAGCTGACATGTGAGGATGAAGAATTCTTCTGGAATGATGGCCTCCGGTGAAAAGAAATGGAAAAACAACTCCTGACATACTCTGGATGGTTAAGAAAAGAATATCTGACAAATGGAATAATTCAAGTGGATAATATGAAGCTAGAAACACGAATCTTCAAGAGAACAGACAAGATTTAGAGGAAAAACTCTTCTTCGGTCTTCAAATGACGACGAGAAACAGCACCAAAATTACTGAGACACTCCGGGAGAATGAAAAGCAGGGAGGTTGAGCCAACCATGAAAAGAATTTGAAAGCGATCTTGGAGAAGGCATGTGACTGATGGGATCCATTCTTACGTCACACTTGAAAAGAATTGAGAATAACTTCGGGGGAATTAGAAGAGTAAGGTAAGATCCTGGGAAAAGACCTATGGGTTATGGGCCCACTAAAGAGAAAAACACCGTTGAAAAGGATTGTTGAACAGTTAGACAATGCACCGGAACAATTGAAATATTTGAATGAGGTTACAACCTTGAATTAATTCGAACACAGACGAAACTCCTGAGATGTCTTGAACACTCCGGAAGGATAAACTGGCGAGAGGCGAACGAGCAAGGGGAAAACATTTGAGCCGAGGAAAAGAATATGATCACCGAAAAAATTGAATTGAAACCACCGGAAAGAAAAAGAGATGAAGAATGACGAACGAGACGAGAATTCCCGAGTTGAAATGATTGAGGGAAGAATGAAGAGACTCCACACGAATGGAATTGATGGTCGAAAGAGACTCAAACTCCGGGAAGAAGAGGGTGGGAGGGCGGGAAAAACAAAGACAACTTGGAAGGGGGAACTGACGAATATCTTGAAGAGAAAAACACCGGCTAAAATCATTGAGGAAAGAAAGCAAAGACTTCACGCGAGTAGGATGGATACTCGATTACGGACTCCGGCTCCGAGAAGAAAAAAGGTGGGTGGGTGGGAGAAGAAAACAACTGAGGATTGAACTTGGCAAAGAAGAAGAGGCTCGAGTCAACTTGACGAGAGATGCACCGGACAAAAGAGGATGGACAACTCACGAAACTAATCACGTGATCCTAAAGAAAAATTTGAACGGGAAGAGGAGTAATTCAAAACACCTACGTCAAGATTCCTCACCAGAGCGACGAAGAGGCTGAGGAGTAAAAAGAATTCCTACTCTCCGATATAACTAGTCTCAGAAATCAGTTTTCTTCTAGACTCGACATCGGCTAAACTACACGATCAATCAAGGGGGCTCCTATGGTCGGTCGAGGCTCTGATACCAACTTGTCACGCCCAAGATGCGACCCTATCCTAAAGGAACTCGAAGGTCCCACCAAGGATAGAAGCGCATCTTGAAGACGCTTTTGCAAGGTGGATATCATTACATCAACATTACATAATAGATGGGGATACATACAAGAGGCATACAATGCCACATGAATACAACATCATCATACATAAGAGCACCATCCGACTATGGATGAAACACAAACAGAAACTCAAACGACATCCACCCTGCTAGCCTAGGCTGCCGACCTGGAACCTATCCCCTGATCGAAGAAGAAGCAGAAGAAGAACTCCAAAACAAGCAAACATCGCTCTCGCGTCATGATCATCGCATAACCTGTACCTGCAACTGTAGTTGTAGTAATCTGTGAGCCACGAGGACTTAGCAATCCCATTACCATGGGTATCAAGACTAGCAAAGCTTAGTGGGTAAGGAAGGGGTAAAGTGGTGAGGTTGCAGCAGCGACTAAGCAAGTATGGTGGCTAACATACGCAATTAAGAGCGAGAAGAGAGCAAACGGAACGGTCGTGAAGCTAGCAATGATCAAGAGGTGACCTTGAACTCCTACTTACGTCAAGCATAACCCAAAAACCGTGTTCAATTCCCGGACTCCGCCGAGAAGAGACCATCACGGCTACACACACGGTTGATTCGTTTTAATTCGAATCTGGTGTCAAGTTATCTACAACCGGACATTAACAAATTCCCATCTGCCACATAACCGCGGGCATGGCTCTCGAAAGTTTATACCCTGCAGGGGTGTCCCAACTTAGCCCATGATAAGCTCTCGCGATCAATGAAGGATATTCCTTCTCCCAGGAAGACCCGGTCAGTCTCGGAATACCGGTTTACAAGACATTTCGACAATGGTAAAACAAAACCAGCAAAGCCACCCGATGTGCCGATAAATCCCGATAGGAGCTGCACATATCTCGTTCTCGGGGCAACACCGGATGAGACTAGCTACGAGTAAAACCAGACCTCGAGTTTCCCCGAGGGGGCCCCGCAGGCAGCTCAGTTCGGACTAGCACTTAGAGAAGCACTGGCCCGAGGGGGCTAAAATAAAGATGACCCTCGGGTTGGCCGACCCAAGGGAAGGGTATAGGTGGTGGTGAGGCAAATGGTAAAACCAAGGTTGGGCCTTGCTGGAGGAGTTTTATTCAAAGCGAACTGTCAAGGGGGTCCCATAAATCACCCAACCGCATAAGGAACGCAAAATCCGGGAACATAATACCGATATGACGGAAACTAGAGCGGCAAGAGTGGAACAAAACACCAGGCATAAGGCCGATCCTTCCACCCTTTACCAAGTATATAGATGCATTAATTAAATAAGAGATATTGTGATATCCCAACATAATCCTGTCCACCATGGAGCAATCTTCAACTTCACCTGCAACTAACAACGCTATAAGAGGGGCTGAGCAAAGCGGTAACATAGCCAAACAATGGTATGCTGGGAAGGGTGAAAAGGTTAGAGGCTGACATGGCAAATTGGGAGGCTTGATAGAACAAGGGATAGGTAGCGCAGCATAGCGATAGAACGAAGCAACTAGCATAGCAATGATAGTAATGAGATCCAAGGTGACGGTCATCTTGCCTGCTAGGAATAAGAACAAGTCCATGAAGAAGATGAACGGATGAAGCCGAACCAGGCATAGACGAATGAATCCTCATGATCGCAACGAAACGGGAACTATCGAGAAGAAGCACATAACATGGTAAACACACCACACATATACATGACATGATGCACAACCAAGTATGATGCATGACAAGGCTACATGAAGCTACTCATGGCAAGAGATGATGCATACAAGAGCAACACGTCAAAGCAAGTCTAAATGAGGCCACAAACAACATATAACAATTCTGGTAAGTCCTCATATGCATATTTCGAAATTGGTCCAGATCTGAACAAACATTAAGTTGAAGTTGTTAAACAGCAAGTTAAAGGGCACCAAGAGGATCTACACGAAATTCTAGTCAAGTTACATATAAAGTTCATTTAATTTGGAGCTACGACCTAGAAGATATGAGCAAAACAAGTTAAGCATGGCATTGGTGCAAAATGCATTCAAGCATCAAGCAAACACACACAAGACATGGATGCAACAAGGTAACATGAAACTACGTGCCAAACTAAGCAAGTTTCATATAGAGCACACCCAAAATGGAGGAATGGTGCAACACATACACTCTATACAAGTTATAGCAGCAAACTGTCCATAACAACAACTAGGCATCTTGCAATCATCAAAACACTATTTTACAGAACCTCACAAGGAAAACAAAAGGCATGGACATGATGTACAGGTAAAGCATGACAAAACATGAACACTGAGCTATCTCCAGAAATCACTAGAACATGCTCAAAAGGACATGGCAAGATTGCAAATTATAACAGTTTCAGTCATTAGCAGAAATAACATCAGGTTGCAATGTTTAGAGCTATCAAACAATATGCTACAGGAATCTATCATGGCAACCAAAAGCACAGTACGAATGTACTAATAGCATATAACAAAAGTCTCTTACTGACCATGAGCCAAAAGGGCACAGAAAATATGATGGAACCCATGTAAACATGGCATATGATATGACAGATTCATACATGACAGGGACAACAATAAGTAGGCATGTTGGTGAGCTTGAACCACTCACCAGAGAGCAATGCATGGCATGGAAAGGAAACCAATAGTAAGATGGCATATTTATGAAGCTAAACATGGCAAGAGCAAGTTCATAGGGTGCATGGATCACTAGCAAAGCTCATGGCAAAACTGAACTTAATGTTAACAGGCTGACAGCAACATTATTAAGCAAGTTTGGAGCAAGATAACAACACGTTACAGCAGGATATAAATGCAACCAGGGGCTTGAATGGATAGATAAGGACATGTATAACAAATCATCCTTAGTGAATATCTCCAGATTATGCATAGAATGACTTGGGGCAGCAGGTTTACATAGCATCATGATATAACAGAAACAGACTAGCAAAACAGCAACAGCAAGTGACCTACATAACAAGCTTGATGCACTCACTTCAAGACTCACAAAAATACATGGATGGCACCACTGTGAATATGGAATGACATAGTTCAAAACACATGTAGGGCTCAAGCTCATAAGATGCACACACAAAATGCAACCAAAAAGACAAAACAACAAGTTATAACAGTTTCAGCAGGTTAAAATCATATAGCACTCTTGGAATGATGATTAGGGCATCAATATGGACTCAAACAAACATGTCATAGTGTAATGAAATGTAGAGCATCTCACAACGAACATTTTGATATATCATGCGCATGAAATGGAGCAGTATGCATGGAGTTATGATGTGTTGAACAGGGCATGAAAATGCAAGAAACTGGCGACTTAGGTGGGAAAAACACCTCCGCGAAAAGTCAACGCGGGACGGAGGGATCCGGGACGGAGCGGATCGGGATGGCGGAGGCGCGTTTGGTTGGTGGTGGTGGTGGATCTCATCCAGATCAGGGAGACCTCGCCGGAGTTGGCCTGGGAGGTGGGCAGAGATGGCGGGGAAGAGGCGGAGGAAGGTGGATCCGGGGCCGGGGAGGCACGGGGCGGCGAGCTCGGCCGGCGAGGAGGCCGGGGAGGCGGCGTGGCCAGGGCCGCCGGAGCTTAAGGGCGGCGCGGCGGCGGGGCCGAGGTCCATCCGGAGTCGGGGCCAGGGGCCGATTTGGGCGCCGGCTATGAGGAGACGGCGCGGGGCGGCACCGCTCGGTGCGGGGGCGCGGAGGAGCTTGCGGGCTCCATGGCGGCGGCGGGCCGGTGCCGGAGATGGCCGGCGGCGGGGCCGGGCGCAGGGCGCGGGCGCGGCGACGCTGGGTGGCCGGAGGGCAGCGGAGGTCGGGTCGGCCGCGGGCGGCTGGCGGACGGTGGCGCGGGTCCGCACGGGCGGCGGCGAGCGGCGGCTCGGGCCCCATGGGCCGGATCTGGGCCGCGCGGGCCCTGGCTGCGAGGAGAGAGAGGGGGCCGGCGAGGAGCGACATGGCGCGCTGCGGTTGGACGGGGGGAGGGGGGCGGACGCGTCCGGCCATCGCGGACGCGTCCGGCGGTGCAGAGGGACTAGATTAGGGTTTGGTCTGCGCGAGAATTCGGGGAGGGGCACATATTTATAGGTAGAGGGAGCTAGGAGACTTCAAATGAGGAGCGGTTTTTGGCCACGCAATCGTGATCGAACGGCCGAGAGCATGGAGGGGGTTTGGATGGGTTGTTGGGCCATTTTGGAGGGGTGTTGGGCTGCACACAAAAGAGGCCTTTGCGGTTACCCGGTTAACCGTTGGAGCATCAAACGACCTCCAAATGGCACGAAACTTGACAGGCGGTCTACCGGTGGTGTACCAAGGCCACTTGGAAAGACTCGGTCCATTCCGAGAATTTTTAACACCCGCTCACAACAAGAGACAAAAGGGGGATGCCGGAGGACATAGGAGTGCCGGATTGCAAAACGGACAACGGGGAAAATGCTCGGATGCATGAGATGAACACGTATGCAAAATGAGATGCACATGATGACATGATAAAATGCAACACGCAAGCAAAAGACATGGCAACAATGGCGAATAACTGGAAGACACCTGGCGCATGGAATCCGGGGCGTTACAATTGGATTCTTCCACGTCACTAATCTAGAATATTCCACACTTTTGCTTATGCACGAACCTGAAAACAAAGACAGTTCTTATTTGTTCTAGACTCTTCCATACTTCAATTCTTTAAGTTTTTCTATGTTAAAAGAATCACCATTCATGTTTATTCTATCATTTACATTGTACAATATGCACATAACTCATACACTTCTCATTTGTTCTAGACTCCTCTACACTTTAGTTCTAACAAGTTTGGTCTTCCAAGAGAATTGACATTTATTTTTACTTGAGTTTGTTTTGTTTTGGTTCAAAGCCAATGTGGCATCTTTCCCAAATTCAATTTTATTTGCAAATGGAGTAATCAATCATTCTTATATATTTCATATGAGTTTTGTGTAGTATATACCACACCGTCATCAAATATTATGTAGTTATAATTTGATTTTGAATGGGATGGGCAACGAGATTTAAACCTACATATTAAATTCATTTGCGTATGACTTGAGATGTATATGTTTGTCTGTTATAATGTGGTACATTTATGTTGATGTCTGGTCGCACTTCACTCTCGCGTGCAAGGCACGTATAACTTACTAGTAGATATAGATGTGCCGGTCCATTGCAATGGATCCAAAGTATATCTATTTAGTGGAGTGCACTCTAAACACATTATCTATTTATTTTTCTCTAACCTTCCGTAGCCATGCAACCAAGCCACATAAGCTTTATGGGTGCCCCCCACATCATATTATTCATACTACATTGATTGAAAAAAAGATAAATCACCCAAAACAAGATCTTCTCGTTTTTTGTTCCTACGATGTTGTGTCGTGCACGTACCTACTAGTTGTATAGTGATAGTACTAGTAATATAGTATTAGGAGTACAAACTTGGTAACTAGTAGGAGTAGTACTAGTACAGAATGCTCCTACTCTATCAACGAGCCCCTTCTGACACGAAATTTCTTGTCTTCCGTGCTACAGCTAGATCTTCCCCTCGTTTCTATTTTCCAACCCGGCGGCGGGCGGGGTGTCGGTTTGCTCAACGGCGGTCCCACATGAAAGTGAAAATGTTAGGCAACACGCCTTCCCTAAGTTATGTGTCGTGCCGGACGGGCCGTGTTGTACTCCCGATTCTCGGGCGTGTGGGGGTGCGACGCAAACGCGGTAGGCCTTTTCCTTTTGCTAGCAATGTGCCCGTGTGTTGCGACAGATCCAAAGTAGTAGAATAGTAGTATTTGTTCACAAACTTGAAAGAAATCACTATTGTTTTGATATACTCCTAATATATTACTCCCTCCGTTCCTAAATATTTGTCTTTTTTGAGATTTCAAATGGACTATCACATACGGATTATATAGACATATTCTAGTGTTTCTAGCAAGATGCCCGCGCGTTGCACGAAGTTGATGGAAAAGGTAAGCACAACTTATAAATTGACGGATGGAGTACTAGTTATAGTGATGCATATAATTAAGCAAAGGGATCGCACATGTCAATATTGACTGGAACGAGAATGCAACAGCACAATAAGAATTAAGGCCATGATGATGCGATCGCAGTGGTGGTTATAGAAGGCAAGAATAAAGGTGGATACACGAACGTACGACCTCCTCCTCCTCAACTTAGTGCGTCGGGCCACCGACCGGCGGCTAAGGAGCGGCGGCTTTTGTGGCGAGGTCGAGGTTCTTCTCAACAAAGGTATCCAAGGCTTCCAGCCGGTTGAGGAAGGCCAACATCGTAGCGTCCTCACTGGCCTTGTAGATACCTATGTACACGATTTGCTCGTACACTTGGATGTGTAGGTCGACGAATTCTTGCAGGGCGAGGCGCCTTGCGGCGAGCGCGACCTCCAGGTGGACATTCTTCATGGCGTCGGCGGGCAGTCGCAGGGCCACCAGTGCTTGAAAGAGGTTCTAGCCATGGAGGCCGATTAGGGTGGCAGGCAATGAGGAGCCCGGGCGCGCGGGCTGGAGGAGTACGGCGATGTCGTCCACGAGCTTCTTGAGGACGGTGAACTTGTTGCTGGTGGCAACGATCATCTGGTCCAACTGAGAGTCGTAGTTGGCGTCGACGGCGGCCATCCAACAGTCGGTCTCAAACACCATCTGGAGACAATCCTTGGCGCCATGCCGCAGGCCGGTGTCGGGACCATCTGGCTTAGCCGCTGGCCGCTCACGCGCATCGCCGCCATGGGTCTGGAGTGAGCTCTTTTGCGCTTAGTGTAGGTGCTTAGGCAAATGCTTAGGTGCGTATGATGTGGTAGATGCATTGGAATGGAGGGGCGCCTTTATATGAGGGCAATGAGGGCAAACTGCGTTGCATTCACATCGTGCAGCCTCTTTTCCCGGACCTCCTCCCATTACTTCCCTCATGCATTAATTGAAGGAGGATGCATTGGTCGTTCAACATATCGGGGACCGCTACTCCCTCCCTCGTCTGCATTAAAGCCGTATCAGGAACTGCGCCGCCCGCTGTCAAATCGAATACTCCCTCCGTCTAGGTGAGTATTAAGTCATCTTATGAAAACCTAATAGTAAACACATAGGCGTGGTGCATTAACTCTCATGTTGTTTCTTATTTTTTAACATAAATAGAGGAATCAACCAAGAAGAGATGTGGGGCTTGTATGTTTTTAATGACTTGAGACTATCAAACATGACATGCAGTGGTCAGTTTGTTACACAAGAACAAATACAACCCACGTCAGCACACACGCTTCTTATAGCATCACATCCAATGGCTATAAAAGATGAATGAGACCAAATTATATCTCATCTAGATGAGTTCTAGCAAAACTGTATTAATAATACTTAGTACTCCTGCACCATGTATCATATATTAGTATCATGTAGTACTTTATTTATTGCCATGTATAACACATAGTAGTACTCAACTCTCTCTCTTTCTTCATTTAATTCTATGACACCTCATCAAAATTGCTAAGGCTAGTACCATTACAACCAGCCTTAGCAAATACTAAACATTAAGTTCTCTTGTTTTCCTCTCCACCTTGGTCACCTAGACGGAGGGAGTATACTGCGCGGGCTTTTCCTGCGCGGTAGGCGGGGCAGTTCCGCCTAGTCGGTTCGACAGAGACGCGAGAAGATGAGGGAGTAGGCTGCTGCAAACATAGGGATGTGTGATTTGACAGCGAGTTACTGCTGGACAGGTGGGGCCCCATGATTTGACTTTCCATTATCATTTTAATTGTGGCGCTACGACCGGCGTGACTCTCCTGATTCCTGACCACCTCCATACAGGTGCCTCTCCCAATGCTCCACCATGTAGTTGAGGCTGGCTCTTGCATGAGAGCCCACTTCTCCACTTTTTCCTTGCCTCTCTTTCCTCCACATATGCAAAAATGCCATGTAAAGCGCACTATTGTACTTACTTGCTCCTACAGGTGCTTAAGCTTGCCACATAAGCATAAAGTCTTATGTGGCAAGTTAATCAAGAAGAGAGAGACTAGTTTGGTGACCCAAGGAAGAAACAGTGCTAAGCGCGTGTACCTAGGTGAAAAGACAATTTTGAGTCTATAGCTAATTAGAGAAGCAAACTTAGCAACACCATTTCATTGGAAGAGGTCACTCCTTGGCAAATGCAATAAATACTAGTACTCCCTATGTCCCATAATATAAGAACGTTTTTGGCACTACACTAGTGTCAAAAACGTTCTTACATTATGGGACGGAGGGAGTACGAAGAAAGAGATAGAGAGAAGTAAAAAAAATACACTTATAGCCAAAACCTTGTTGTAGTATGAGTGACTAAGTGATGAATATGTATGACATTCCAACATTAGATAGCCTAACGCACCGTGTTAAATCTCCAAGGGCGCAACCGCGCGAGCGACGCAACGCTCGTGGTAGGCGCGACCATGATACGGGCTGCTGGCAGCCCTTGGATCTGAGATCAAACTATCGCATGCTAAGTTGCTGAAAATTTGCAGAATAACCCTCCAGGATAGGATATTCACCCATAGGTCTAGAATCACGCCATGCAACCGTTCGATCTCAGATCCACTGGCTCTCGGAAGCCCATATCATGGGAGAATGGAAAGCCACTACCCTGTTGTCCGCACGCTGGCAGTTCGCTCCTACTCGTCCCCGCACGTCCTTCAATACTACGGCGGTTCGCTCCGAGTCGTCCCGTCCATTCACATTACGGCAGTTCCACTAATCCTAACCCTCCTCCCAAATCCATGGCGTCCCAAACCCCATGATCGGTGGTGAGTGCAAGGTTAGAACCATCACCGGCGATGAGTTCGACGTCATCTACACCCGTTCTTCCGCGACGGTGAAACGATGCCTTTCTCGCTTCAGACGCATGATTGAAAACTCAGATGATGAGTGGGTCGCTGGGCTAGATGTTGAGTACACCACAGTCCTGGGACGAGAGAAGGATCTAAAGGACGAAGAGAGGAAGAAGCCCGCCGTGATCCAGGTTTGCGTACATAACATTTGCTTGGTCTACCACATATGCCATGCCAACGTTGAGTGCTAGGATTTTAAGAACTTCCTCAAGGACAAAACAGTGAAATTCGTTATTGTAGACTGTAAGAACGACAAAGAAGTCCTGGGTCGGATAGGCCTCGTTGTAGGCAACCCCTTCGACCTCCAGAAGAATCGGCTGGTGCCCACTCGTCAACCTTCAATGCTGACCCTGGCAGGAGCCATGATTCATCCTTCGTACCGTAAACTGGAGAAACCTCATTACACGTTTCATCATCATGCATGGCAGCGGAATGTACTAGATATAGACCACATCCACTACGCTGCAATGGATGGCTACCTTTGTTTCAATATCTACAAGGGTTGGATGAAGAGCAACAGCCAAGTGTGTGGTCCAAGCAAAGAAGTATCGGCCAGGAGGAAGAGGGACAAGGACGAAGTCGAGGACGTGGACGGGGACTCCGAGTAAGGTAGCAGTGTTGTTGCTCATGGTGGTTCTAATGCAGTGTCTACCGGAATAGTTGCAAAGTTTAATTTCAGGTGTGCTTAATTTAATTTGAGGGGTGTGTTGTGCTGAGCCCCCAGCAGAACTATGTTATGTTTCTTCTTGTTACTTTAACTCTTCAGTACGTACATACTAGTATTTCTTACATTTCATCTTTTAGTTGGTATAGTACTACCACTCATTTCTTCACATTATATACGTACAATATATATGGTCAACATCATATAGCCAGCAGTTTAGTTGTCAAAGAATTTCAGGGTGCTTAGTTTTGTCAAAGAATTCCAGGGTGCTTAGTTTTATTTGAGGGGTGGGTTGTGCACTTGTGCTGGACACCATTATTGTGACAAGCCTTTTTAATAGTACTAGATGCAAAATTTGGTGACGAGCGCTCTCTATATGTACCACCTTTTTTTAATTTCAAGTTTTGCTCCATGGCGCAATCCATCGATACTACTACTGTACAAAAGTGGAGTATATACATTTTTTAAAAGGCTAGAGGGCGGGGCAGTCTAGCTCGGTCGGTTTCACGAGAGGCGAGGGCCTTTGTGATTTGACGGCTCATTACTGCTGTCAAATTGAATAGTACTGCGCCGCCCGCTGCACGCCCGGCACCTCCATTAAACCCCTCCATTAAACCCGCATGCAAACCGAGAATCCTACTCCGGCCACACGTCCGTTCATGAGCGGGCCGGAATTAAATGCAACACTGGCCGAGATCCTCCTGTCCGCCCTCAGTTTAAACGAGGCCAGACGCCGGCCAAGCTCCTACCGTCCGCCCTCCATTTACACGAGGCCAGACAGACAGTGGGCAAGAATCGCACCCCTCCGCCGCTCCCCCATCTCCTCCTTCACCATTTTCTCCACTCTTCCGATGGCTTCCGATGAGCCGTTCTCCGGCATATTACCCGGCTGGGTGGCCCGCCGAGCCCTCCAGATACGGGCGAGGCCGCTCGGTGCTTCACCAACCTCGCTTGGCCCGACGGAGCCAGTTGCCGCCCCAAGCAGGCGCGTGGTTCAGCAACTCACCGCTCTAGTTCAGCTCGATGAGGAGTGGCGAGTTGCTCCACGCTGGCACGGTGGCGAGCACGCCTGTACGGGCGTCGTCGCTGTCGCGCCGTACCGCGCCACCAATGTCTGTAGTGGCTGCGCCTCCCATGTCTATGGGCGCGCCTCCCGTGCCTGCGGTAGCGCCATGCAGGCAGAGACAGAAGCCGCGTGCGTGGAGAGCGACGAGTCGGTGGCCAGCTTCTCTGTGTCCGCCGCCATCATCGAGGAGAAGTAGAACACGGGAGGCCGCCGCCACTTGGGGCCCATGAAGGCCACCGTCGAGGTGACGACCGCGGATTCAGGTGGTTTCTTTGCTGCTTTGAGGACCTTCGTCGACCCCGCAAGTTTCTGACAGACATGAGGAAGACAAAGGGATCCACAAGCGGCCATTTAGAACTAAAATAAGTCTAGATACATCCATTTCTAGGACAAGTATTTCCGGACGGAGGGAGTATTAATTATACAAGAGAGCCGGATTGGCACCTCTTAGTTCATGTAAATGTAATGAAATCCATCATATTTATATGAAGATCCGGCTTTTTTATACGAAATCATTCATGCTTATATGAAATCAGTCCGTGTTTGCATGAATTTCATCTGGTTGGTTAGAGTTGTAAAAATGTATGCCGCTGGCGTTTGATGTCATCCTTCGCGGAAGGAAGCGGGAGGAAATTTGCCGGCTGCCGTTGGAGATGCTCTTTATGCTGGAAATAATAGAGTGACATCCAATCCATTTGAGTTAATTGCCTGTATGATTGTCCCTCTATAAAAAGTTAATTGCATGTACAGTGTACACATGACTTGCAGGGTGGCTACAGCTTCGTACAGAAAGTTAAAAAGAAACAAGTCCATCCTTAATCTTGTATTCTAAGTACTCTGTGGGTTCCACTGTCAGTACAGTAGCGAAAGAAGTATATATTAAATAAGTAGAGTAATATATAATATAAAAATCTAAAGTTAAAAGACAGAATTCGAACTCATGTCATCGCGTTGCGAGCATCCGGCGCTAACCAGCCCAGCACATTTTTGTTGTAGACCATGCTGGAGATATATCTCCATGTCTACTCTTATATATACTCCATTCGTTCCTAAATATTTGTCTTTTTCAGATTTCAAATGGACTACCACATACGGATGTGTATGTAGACATATTTTAGAGTGTAGATTCACTCATTTTGCTCCGTATGTCTTTTCAGGAAGGGGTCAGATTTGTCCTTGATTTATTTATGAGGTATCCAGATGGCACTGCACCGCCAAGAAAAGAGGGTAACATCAAAATTATGGACTACTTTTTTGAGTATGTTGGTAAGGTCCGGTCATAGTCACTTGTTGAAATCTCTAAAAAGACAAATACTCCCTCCGTCCGGAAATACTTGTCATCAAAATGGATAAAAGGAAATGTATCTAGACGTATTTTAGTTTTAGATACATCTCTTTTTATCCATTTTGATGACAAGTATTTTCGGACGGAGGGAGTAGAAAACAGAGTTGGTGATGATGGTGTGCGTGCCATCCTGCAATATAGGCCGTCGGATTTATATCTAACGGATAGGAAAGAAACTATGGCAATTTTGCAAAAATATACCCACACGTCTCTCCACGTTCGCAAATAAGGCCTTCCCTCGTTCAACCTTTTCTCTCACAAGATAAACTACTCATACAAATGCATCTTGATGTTCCGTGCAACGCACGGGCAGCTAGCTAATTTCTTTTAAAATAGTTGCTGCGATAATTGGGTTGAAGTGATATATTTTATGTCTGCCCCGAATGATTTCAGATTCACTAGTAGTAACAAAGAAAAGGTTGCCTTGTTAATTAACAGAAAACAGGGTGAAAACTATCACATGAGGCCGGTAAAAACAAGGCACACTGGGTTCAGCGTCATCGTCACTACAGCTGTGCGCGCGCGAGAAGTCTACATATCGAGGGGGCTACCGAGCGAGGCACCGAGACACAATGTTTGAGAGAGAAACCAATTGACAGATTATGATCAGATTGAGTTGTCACCCTTCTGCTGTCATTGTTGGGGGGGAGGGAGAGAAAGACGTATCGAGAGTGTGCGCGGTAGGCACAGAGGCACAACTAGCGAGTGTGTGTGTGTGTGTGTGTTTGAAAGAGGAGTAGATAGATTATTATCAAGATCGATGTGCCACCCTACTCCTTTGTTGCCGGGTATAGTGTGTGTGTGTATGTTTGAGAGAGAAGCCAGTCGATAGATTAGTATCAAGATCGAGGTGTCACCCTACTCCTTCGGTGTTGGGAAGTGTGGGTGTGTGTGGGGGGGGGCAGTGACACTCACATATCTCTACTCTTATAAAAAATAGAGTTGGTGATGATGGTGTTCCTGCCATCCTGCAATATAGGCCATCCGATTTATATCCGACGGACAGGAAGGAAACTATGGCAATTTTGCAAAAAGATACCCACACCCCTCTCCGCATTTGCAAATAAGGCATTCCCTCGTTCATCCTTTTCTCCCACAAGATAAACTTCTCATACAAATGCATCTTGATGTTCCGTGCAACGCATGGGCATCTTGCTAGTAGGGAGAAGGAGTTTGTGTGACACATATCTAGCTATATTAAGGGATAGGTAGATAGCATATGTGTGAGAGACATTATTATACTTTGAGACATTAGTGGCTGTGGGTGGGCGGAATTAAAGGGGTGGGCGTGTTAGACATAGAGAGCGTGTGTGTTTCTGTGTGAGAGACTTGTAGGACGGGGTAGAAAGACGAATTTAACCCTGACGGAGGGAGAGAAATACACGAAGTGCGCGTGTGTGATTCCGATGCCCACAGGGAAATGAGATATGTATGCGTGTGAGAGAGATTGCACAATTCATTCACGTATCACTATCTAGCGATCGTGGACGTGCATCGCTTGAACATAAGTCAATATCTACTTCGTATCGTGGCCAAAGGTACAATATCGATTCAACGCTATAAAGATTGGACACTCACATATCACATTTTTTTCTATTTAAATAAACCTTTTCAGTTGTGCATGCCAAAGTTACAGTGATGTTTCTTCAAACAACCAATGTAGCTATCATGTACATGCACCATTGTTACTCTTGCATTCAAATTCATTAGTCTTGGATGATTTAAGTTTCTATTTTGAAGTAATATATGTAATATTCATATATGAATTCAACGGGTACGCAATTTATGAAATGGAGGCTATGTAATCATATGAGGTAACACTTTTAAGTAGCTGACTACAATATCCATTTCTTTTTGTGCGCCTCTACACTAACACGTCAATGCATTATGTTTAAAGTAAATAACCAATGGCACTAAATTATCTATTTACACGAGAAATACATAGGCTGAGCGTTTGATCCCTTTTTTGTGAACGCGCCACTACACCCGTACGATTGGCCGCGCCCGTGTGAACGTCCAAGTTATCGGCGCATCATCCCGAGTTATTGTCTTTTTTTCTGGGGTGGACTTCACACCAGTTATTAACTGCTGACGCGTGCCCCGTGTACACAGTCTAGCATGACCTTCCCGCTAGCACGGTCCAAAATTAGTTGAAACTGGATACGAACGATCCCGCGGGCGGCAAAATCTCCCGCCTCCTTCTAAAATTTCCGCCACCTTAGTCTTTAGCATGCGAAATCCCCCTTTTGTCCTTGGTGCACGGAGACCAACAGTTACAATACCGCCCTCATCTACATGATAGGTCGGGGCTGCTTTGGTAACTTCCGGTTCCCCCACTACACGGCACCCCCATTTCCTCTCCCCCTCCCGCAAAAATGACTAACTCCACAGCACCAGAGCATCTTACATCACGCCGTCCGTACTTCATCGCCCTTTCTCCCCTCCCCTCTCGAAACCCTAGACTGCTCATCCACCGGCGTACCATAGCCCATTCACTGCCAGCGGCGTCCACCTCGCCGGATCTGCTTCTGCGGCCGCATCTACCCCTCCCACCTCCCCTAGAAACAAGTAGACTGCTCATCCACCACTGTACCACAGCCCATTCAGTGTCAGCCTTGTCCACGGCGTCGGATCTGCTTCCCCAGTACTCTTGTCAACCGCCGCGCATCTGCAGCTGCTCATTCGTACTCCCCACCAGAGACGCTTCGTCCACACCCCCCGCCGCAGCCCCACCGATGCCCCCGTCGTCGGCCTCTGGTCCTCTTCGCCGACACCTTCCTCAACCCTACCGGAGCCGCTTCGCCGACACCTTCCTCAACCCTACCGGAGCCGCTTCGCCGACACCATCGTCAACCCTACCGGAGTAGCTTCGCCTATACCATTCTCAACCCTACCGGGGCCGCTTTGCCAACTCACAAGTCCACGGCCTCAGATCCGCTTCCTCGCACCCTCATCCAACCTACTGGAGCAGCTTCTGACGCCCCGTCCACGGCCGCACATCCGCATCATCGACACCACCCTTAACCCAACCACCAGAGCAGCTTCTTACGCCCCGTCCACGGCTACAGATCTGCATCGTCGACACCATCCTTAACCCAACCACAGGAGCAGCTTCTGACGCCCTGTCCACGGCCGCAGATCCGCGTTGTCGACACCATCATTAACCCAACCACCGGAGCAGCTTCACCTACGCCCTCGTCCACGGCCATAGATCCGCTTCGCCCACACCGTAGTCCACCCTACCAGAGCCGCTCCACAAACACCCTACTCGACAGTTCTAGATCTCCTTATCAGACCCTGACAGCCAGCATAGTGTCATCACCCTCGATGTTTCTAACCTGATTCCCACCGTCTGGAGAGATGCCAAGCACCAGCCATGGCCTAGGTACTTGTCACCTTTAAACCCGTCCAGCATCACCTGCCCGATATACTTCAAATATACTAACCGGTCGCTGTTACCTGTTATGCAGCTGGCAAAAACTACAAGGACGATGTTTCTTCTTGATCTAACAGCTTGGCCAACCAAGATCCTGGACTGAGGCATTGATATGATCTTGTAAGCGCGTCTCTCTCTCTCTTGTATTGTTCTGTGCCTGCCAGCGTGCTTTGCTAGGATTTTCGACCAGTAATTGTTGGAAATATGCCCTAGGGGCAATAATAAAAGTGTTATTATTATATTTCCTTGTTCATGATGATTGTCTTTTATTCATGCTATAACTGTATTATCCGGAAATCGTAATACACGTGTGAATACATAGACCATAACATGTCCCTAGTGAGCCTCTAGTTGACTAGCTCGTTGGTCGACAGATAGTCATGGTTTCCTGACTATGGGCATTAGATGTCATTGACAACGGGATCACATCATTAGGAGAATGATGTGATGGACAAGACCCAATCCTAAGCATAGCACAAGATCGTGTAGTTCATTTTGCCAGAGCTTTTCCAATGTCAAGTATCTCTTCCTTAGACCATGAGATCGTGTAACTCCCGGATACCGTAGGAGTGCTTTGGGTGTACCAAACGTCACAACATAACTGGGTGACTATAAAGGTGCACTACAGGTATCTCCGAAAGTGTCTGTTGGGTTGACACGGATTGAGACTAGGATTTGTCACTCCGTGTGACGGAGAGGTATCTCTGGGCCCACTCGGTAATGCATCATCATAATGAGCTCAAAGTGACCAAGTGTTTGGTCACGGGATCATGCATTACGGTACGAGTAAAGTGACTTGCCGGTAACGAGACTGAACGAGGTATTGGGATACCGACGATCGAGTCTCGGGCTTGTAACGTACCGATTGACAAAGGGAATAGTATACGGGGTTGCTTGAATCCTCGACATCGTGGTTCATCCGATGACATCATCGAGGAGCATGTGGGAGCCAACATGGGTATCCAGATCCCGATGTTGGTTATTGACCAGAGAGCCGTCTCGGTCATGTCTGCGTGTCTCCCGAACCTGTAGGGTCTACACACTTAAGGTTCGGTGGACGCTAGGGTTATTAGGAAGACTTGTATGTGATTACCGAATGTTGTTCGGAGTCCCGGATGAGATCCCGGACGTCCACCGAGGAGTTTCGGAAGGGTCTGGAGGTAAAGATTTATATATGGGAAGTTGTCAACGGACACCGGAAAGTTTTGGGGCATATCAGTATTGTACCGGGGCCACCGGAAGGGTTCCGGGGTCCACCGGGAGGGGCCACCCCTCCCGGGGGGCCACATGGGCTGCGTGGGGCAGGAGCCAGCCCCTGAGGATGGGCACGCCCCCCCTTGGGCCCATGCGCCTAGGGTTGGGGGGGGGGACCCTAGAGGGGGCGCCCCCTTTGCTTGGGGGCAAGTCCCCCCTCCCTGGCCGCCACCCCCCTAGATCCCATCTAGAGGGCCAGCCCCCCTTGCCCCTTCCCCTATAAATAGAGGGGTGAGGGAGGGCTGCACACCCCAAGCCAAGGCGCAGCCCCTCCCCTCCCCAACACCTCTCCTCCTCCGTTGTGTGCTTGGCGAAGCCCTGTCGGAGTACTGCCTCTCCACCATCATCACACCGTCGTGCTGTTGCTGGAGCCTTCTTCCTCAACTCTCCTTCCTCCTTGCTGGATCAAGACGGAGGAGACGTCGCCCGTACCGTATGTGTGTTGAACGCGGAGGTGTTGTCCGTTCAGCACTGGTCATCGGTGATTCTGAATCACGCGAGTACGACTCCATCATCACCGCTCCTCTAACGCTCCGTACGCGATCTACAAGTGTATGTAGATGCAAACTCACTCCCTGACTCGTTGCTAGATGAACTCATACATGGATCTTGGTGAAACCGTAGAAAATTTTAATTTTCTGCAACGTAACCCACAGTGGCATCATGAGCTAGGTCTATGCGTAGTTCTCTATTGCACGAGTAGAACACAATTTGTTGTGGGCGTAGATGTTGTAACTTGCTTGCCCTACTAGTCTTATCTTGCTTCAGCGGTATTGTGGGATGAAGCGGCCCGGACCACCTTACACGTACGCTTACGTGAGACGGTTCCACCGACTAACATGCACTAGTTGCATAAGGTGGCTGGCGGGTGTCTGTCTCTCCCACTTTAGTTGGAGCGGATTGATGAAAAGGGTCCTTATGAAGGGTAAATAGAAGTTGACAATATCACGTTGTGGTTTTACATAGGTAAGAAACGTTCTTGCTAGAATCCTATACAAGCCACGTAAAAACTTGCAACAACAATTAGAGGACGTCTAACTTGTTTTTGCAGCATGTGCCTTGTGATGTGATATGGCCAGAAGATGTGATGAATGATATATGTGATGTATGAGATTGATCATATTCTTGAATAGGAATCACGACTTGCATGTCGATGAGTATGACAACCGGCAGGAGCCATAGGAGTTGTCTTTATTTTTTGTATGACCTGCGTGTCATTGAATAAACGCCATGTAATTACTTTACTTTATTGCTAAGCGCGTTAGCCATAGAAGTAGAAGTAATCGTTGGCGTGACGACTTCATGAAGACACAATGATGGAGATCATGGTGTCATGCCGGTGACAAAGATGATCATGGTGCCCCGAAGATGGAGATCAAATGAGCAAAATGATATTGGCCATATCATGTCACTATTTGATTGCATGTGATGTTTATTATGTTTTATGCATCTTGTTTACTTAGAACGACGGTAGTAAATAAGATGATCCCTTACAACAATTTCAAGAAGTGTTCTCCCCTAACTGTGCATCGTTGCTAAAGTTCGTCGTTTCGAAGCACCACGTGATGATCGGGTGGGATAGATCCTTACGTTCACATACAACGGGTGTAAGACAGTTTTACACATGCAAAACACTTAGGGTTAACTTGACGAGCCTAGCATGTACAGACATGGCCTCGGAACACAGAGACCGAAAGGTCGAACACGAGTCGTATGGAAGATACGATCAACATGAGAATGTTCACCGACGATGACTAGTCCGTCTCACGTGATGATCGGACACGGCCTAGTTGACTCGGATCGTGTAACACTTAGGTGGCTAAGGGGATGTCAAATCTGAGTGGGAGTTCATTAAATAATTTGATTAGATGAACTTAATTATCATGAACTTAGTCTAAAATCTTTGCAAAAATGTCTTGTAGATCAAATGGCCAACGCTCATCGTCAACATGAACTTCAACGCGTTCCTAGAGAAAACCAAGCTGAAAGATGATGCAGCAACTATACGGACTGGGTCCGGAACCTAAGGATCATCCTCATAGCTGCCAAGAAAGCATATGTCCTTGAAGCACCGTTAGGTGACCCACCTGCTCTCCCAGCACTGCAAGACGATTTGAACGTTTGGCAGACACGTGCTGATGATTACTCCCTCGTTCAGTGCGGCATGCTTTACAGCTTAGAACCGGGCTCCAAAAGCGTTTCGGCAACACGGAGCATATGAGATGTTCGAGGAGCTGAAACTAGTTTTCCAAGCTCATGCCCGGGTCAAGAGATATGAAGTCTCCGACAAGTTCTATAGTTGTAAGATGGAGGAAAACAGTTTTGTCAGTGAGCACATACTCAAATGTCTGGTTGCACAACCGCCTGTCCCGCTGGACATTAACCTCCCGGACGAGGCGTCAATTGACAGAATCCTTCAGTCGCTCCCACTAGCTACAAGAGCTTTGTGATGAACTACAATATGCAGGGGATGGTGAAGACCATTCCTGAGGTATCTCAATGCTGAAGTCAGCAGAGGTTTGAAATCAAGAAAGACATCAAGTGTTGATGTCAATAAGACCACTAAGTTCAAGAAGGGAGGTAAGAAGAACTTCAAGAGGACGGCAAAGATGTGCCACGCCCGGTAATCAGTTACCGGGAAGAGTCAAAGAATGGACCAAGCCCGAGACTTGAGTGCTTTTTTGCAAGGGGAAGGGTCACTGGAAGCAGAACTGCCCCAAATACTTAGCGGATAAGAAGGCCGGCAACACAAAGGTATATTTGAATATACATGTAATTGATGTGTACCTTACCAGCTACTCATAAGTAACTCCTGGGTATTTGATACCGTGGCCGTGCTCATATTTGTAACTCACAGCAGGAGCTGCGGATAAGCGGAGACTGGCGAAGGACGAGGTGACGATGCGCGTCGGAACGTTCCAAGGTCGATGTGATCGCCGTCGGCACGCTACCTCTACATTTACCTACGGATTAGTTATATAACCTTAATAATTGTTATTTGGTGCCAAGTTTGAGCATGAACATTGTATCTGGATCTCGTTTGATACGAGATGGCTACTCATTTAAATCCGAGAATAATGGTTTGTTCTTATTTATATGAGAGATATGTTTTATGGTCTGCCCTATGGTCAATGTTTATCTTAATGAATCTCGAGCGTAATGTTACACATATTCAAGCGTGAATACCAAAAGATGTAAAGTTGATAACGATATCCCACATACTTGTGGCACTGTCTCTAGGTCAATTGGTGTCAAGCGCATGAAGAAGCTCCATGCTGATGGACTTTTGGAGTCTCTCGATTATGAATCATTTGACACATATGCGAACATGCCTCATGGGCAAATGACCAGACTCCGTTCTCCGGAACAAATGGAGCGAGCAGTACCAACTTGTTGGAAATCATACATACCGATGTGTGCGGTCCAATGAGTGTTGAGGCTCGCGAGGATATCGTTATGCTTCACTCCACTGAGACTTGAGTAGATATGGGTATGTCTACTGGATGAAACACAAGTTGAGACCTTGAAAAAGTTCAAGGAATTTCAGAATGAGGTAGAGAATCAACGTGACCGAAAGATAAAATTCCTATGATCAGATCGTGAGGAGAACTTAGTACATTTGGTTACACACTTAAGGAAACTGTGGAATCGTTTCACCAAACTCACGTCGCCTGAACACCTCAGCGTAACGGTGTGTCCGAACGTCATAATCGCACTCTATTGGATATGGTGCGGTCTATGCTGTTCTTACGATTTACCGCTTTCATTTTGGGGATACGCTCTAGAGACAGCTACATTCACTTTAAATAGGGCACGTCTAAATCCATTGAGACGACACCGTATGAATTATGGTTTGGGAAGAAACCTAAGCTATCGTTTCTAAAAGTTTGGGATGTGATGCTTATGTCCAGAAACTTCAACCTGAAAAGCTCGAACCCAAGTCGGAAAAATGCGTCTTCATAGGATACCCTAAGGAACCATTGGGTATACCTTCTACTTAAGATCCGAGGGAAATCTTTGTTGCAAGAACGGATCCTTTCTGGAAAAAAGTTTTCTCATCGAAAGAAGTAATGGGAGAAAGTAGAACTCGATGAAAGTACTACCTCTTGAACGGGATAGTAGTGCAGCTCAGGAAAATGTTCCTGTGATGCCTACACCAACTGAAGAGGAAAATAATGATGACGATCAAGGTACTTCGGATCAAGTTGCTACTGAACTTTGTAGGTCCACAAGGACACGTTCCACACAAGAGTGGTACGGCAACCCTGTCCTGGAAATCATGTTGTTCGACAACAGTGAACCTTCGAACTATGAAGAAGCGATGGCGGGCCTAGATTCCAACAAATGGCTTGAAGCCATGAAATCCTAGATAGAATCCATGTATGAAAACAAAGTATGGACTTTGACTGACTTGCCCGATGATCGGCAAGCGATAGAAAACAAATGGATCTTTAAGAAGAAGATAGACGCGGATGGTAATGTCACCATCTATAAAGCTCGACTTGTCGCTAAGGGTTATCGGAAAGTTCAAGGGATTGACTACGATGAGACTTTCTCTCCCGTAGCGAAGCTTAAGTCCGTCCGAATCATGTTAGCAATTGCCGCATACTATGATTATGAGATATGGCAGATGGACGTCAAAACGGCATTCCTTAACGGGCATCTTAAGGAAGAACTGTATATGATGCAGCCGGAAGGTTTTGTCGATCCTAAGAATGCTAACAAAGTGTGCAAGCTCCAGCGATCCATTTATGGGATGGTGCAAGCATCTCGGAGTTGGAACATTCGCTTTGATGAGATGATCAAAGCGTTTGGGTTTATGCAGACTTATGGAGAAGCCTGCGTTTACAAGAAAGTGAGTGGGAGCTCTGTAGCATTTCTCATATTATATGTAGATGACATACTTTTGATGGGAAATGATATAGAATTCTTGGACAGCATTAAGGCCTACTTGAATAAGTGTTATTCAATGAAGGATCTTGGAGAAGCTGCTTACATATTAGGCATCAAGATCTATAGGGATAGATCAAGACGCCTCATAGGTCTTTCACAAAGCACATACCTTGATAAAATTTTGAAGAAGTTCAAAATGGATCAGTCAAGAAAGGGTTCTTGCCTGTACTGCAAGGTGTGAGATTGAGCTCGTTCAATGCCCGACCACGGCAAAAGATAAAGAAAGATGAGCATCATCCCCTATGCCTCAGCCATAGGATCTATTATGTATGCCATGCTGTGTACCAGACCTGATGTAAACTTTGCCGTAAGTTTGGTAGGAAGGTACCAAAGTAATCCCGGCAAGGAACACTGGACAGCGGTCAAGAATATCCTGAAGTACCTGAAAAGGACAAAGGACATGTTTCTCGTTTATGAAGGTGACGAAGAGCTCGTCGTAAAGGGTTACGTCGACACTAGCTTCGACACAGATCTGGATGACTCTAAGTCACAAACCGGATACGTGTATATGTTGAATGGTGGAGCAGTAAGCTGGTGCAGCTGCAAGCAGAGCGTCGTGGCGGGATCTACATGTGAAGCGGAGTACATGGCAGCCTCGGAGGCAGCGCATGAAGCTATTTGGTGAAGGAGTTCATCACCGACCTAGGAGTCATACCCAATGCGTTGGGGCCGATCAAACTCTTCTGTGAGAACACTGGAGCTATTGCCCTTGCCAAGGAGCCCATGTTTCACAAAAAGACCAGGCACATCAAGCGTCGTTTCAACTCCATCCGTGAAAATGTTCAAGATGGAGACATAGATATTTGCAAAGTACATACGGATCTGAATGTCGCAGATCCATTGACTAAACCTCTCTCGCGAGCAAAACATGATCAACACCAGAACTCTACGGGTGTTCGATTCATCACAATGTAACTAGATTATTGACTCTAGTGCAAGTGGAGACTGTTGGAAATATGCCCTAGAGGCAATAATAAAGTGTTATTATTATATTTCCTTGTTCATGATAATTGTCTTTTATTCATGCTATAACTGTATTATCCGGAAATCGTAATACACGTGTGAATACATAGACCATAACATGTCCCTAGTGAGCCTCTAGTTGACTAGCTCGTTGGTCGACAGATAGTCATGGTTTCCTGACTATGGGCATTAGATGTCATTGATAACGGGATCACATCATTAGGAGAATGATGTGATGGACAAGACCCAATCCTAAGCATAGCACAAGATCGTGTAGTTCGTTTTGCTAGAGCTTTTCCAATGTCAAGTATCTCTTCCTTAGACCATGAGATCGTGTAACTCCCGGATACCGTAGGAGTGCTTTGGGTGTACCAAACGTCACAACGTAACTGGGTGACTATAAAGGTGCACTACAGGTATCTCCGAAAGTGTCTATTGGGTTGACACGGATCGAGACTGGGATTTGTCACTCCGTATGACGGAGAGGTATCTCTGGGCCCACTCATAATGACATCATCATAATGTGCTCAATGTGACCAAGGGTTGATCAGCGGGATGATGTGTTACGGAACGAGTAAAGAGACTTGGCGGTAACGAGATTGAACAAGGTATCGGGATACCGACGATCGAGTCTCGGGCAAGTAACATACCGATAGACAAAGGAATTGGGTACAGGGATTGATTGAATCCTCGACATCGTGGTTCATTCGATGAGATCATCGAGGAGCATGTGGGAGCCAACATGGGTATCCAGATCCCGCTGTTGGTTATTGACGCGGAGAGTCGTCTCGGTCATGTCTGCATGTCTCCCGAACCCGTAGGGTCTACACACTAAGGTTCGGTGACACAGGGTTGTAGAAGACTATTAGTATGCGGTAACCGAAAGTTGTTCGGAGTCCCGATGAGATCCGGACGTCACGAGGAGTTCCGGAATGGTCCGGAGGTAAAGATTTATATATGGGAAGTCTTCATTTGGTCGCCGAAAAGTTTCGGGGCACTTATCGGTATTATACCGGGGCCACCGGAAGGGTTCCGGGGGTCCACCAGGAGGGGCCACCCCTCCCGGGGGGCCACATGGGCTGCGTGGGGTAGGAGCCAGCCCCTGGAGGGCTGGGCGCCCCCTCCTTGGGCCCATGCGCCTAGGGTTGGGGGGGAACCCTAGAGGGGTTGCCCCCTTTGCTTGGGGGGCAAGTCCCCCTCCCTGGCCGCCGCCCCCCCTCTAGATCCCATCTAGAGGGGCCGGGCCCCCTTGCCCCTTCCCCTATAAATAGAGGGGTGAGGGGAGGCTGCACACCCCAAGCCAAGGCGCAGCCCCTCCCCTCCCCAACACCTCTCCTCCTCCGTTGTGTGCTTGGCGAAGCCCTGTCGGAGTACTGCCTCTCCACCATCATCACGCCGTCGTGCTGCTGCTGGAGCCTTCTTCCTCAACCTCTCCTTCCTCCTTGCTGGATCAAGACGGAGGAGACGTCGCCCGTACCGTACGTGTGTTGAATGCGGAGGTGCTGCCGTTCCCAGCACTTGCGTCATCGTGATTTGAATCACAACCGAGTCATACTTCCATCACACCGCGCCGTCTAGCTCGTTTTACCTGTACGCTGGGATCTACAAGTGGTATGTCAGATGAACTCACTCCCTTGTACTTTTGCTTTAGAGTAACTCAACGATGTTCTTGGTTGCCACCAGATCCTGGCTGAGGCATTGCTATGATCTTTAATCTCTCTCTGCTAATTCGTGCTCAGCGGCTTCTAGATTTGACAGTAATCCCTTTGTGCAGATATGATTTCTACTACTGGCTGCTAAATTAGATATGTAGATGTCATACATGATACTACCTCGTACCTCCGGTCCTAAATATAGAGTCTTTTTAGAGATTCCACTATAGGCTACATACGGAGCAAAATGAGTGGAATCTACAACTCGAAAATGCCATCTATATACATCTGTATGTGGTCCATACTGGAATCTCTACAAGACATATATTTAGGAACAGGGGCAGTACATTACACAAAATCGTAGGTGGCATGTAGGAATTCCAGTGCACTACATTAGGCTCCCTTAGAGTGCCTGCTAGTCCAGCATACAGAGTCATGGCTAGTTTATGGTACACACACAATCGTTAATTGGTGGTTTAAATATGCGCAAGGGATATGCAATGTAGTATCATGTAGAGATGTCTGAAATTAGCCGTGTCAACTTGCAGATAGGGTTACACAATGAAAAAGTACAAGATGTATGTGGCAATTTCATGGAACATCGCAAAAAAAGGAGAGGCAGCGGTGAGCCTATACAGTGTGCTATGGTACGTCACTCCTCCATTGCAATCATCGTGACATGTTATTTGTATGCCAGTTCTATTAGCCAAGTTTCTTAGGGACAGTTATTACGAGTTATCCTAAGAAAATAAGCACCTGTGAATATAAGCTCCATGTAATAAGCCAACCAGTTCTTTTCATTGCGTTTTCAGCTTATCTTTGGTATGATCAGTGGAAAGTCTAGATTGCATTATATTTTTTCATTTTGCTGCCCATATGGAAATTAATTTGACTTGCAAACATCACAAATTGAACCCAGTGCAGTAATTAATATGATAGGAAAACAGACCATCACTATTTGCTCAAAATGCAAATACAAAGATACCATCTACTTGGCACAATCTACTTTGGTCAATGTTTTCCATAGAGATCCCATTGCCTAATTTAAACGAAGAACGCATGACCCACATTTAAATGAAGAACAATTATTTATTGAAATTCGATGGTCCAAGGGGCTGGTTATTATCATATAGCAGCACCACCTGAAAGCATCATATAGCAGCAGCAGTAGCTCATACCAACTCATCATACAGCAGCAGCTGTCTGCAATTCATCATATACCAGCAGCAGCTCATAGCAATTCATCATATAGCAGCAGCAGGAGCAGCTCATAGCAATTCATCATATAGCAGCAGCAGGAGCAGCTCATAGCAATTCATCATATAGCAGCAGCAGGAGCAGCTTGTAGCAACTCATCATATAGCGGCAATAGCTCATAGCAATTCATCATATAGCAGCAGCAATAACTCATAGCAACTCATCATACAGCAGCAGCAGCTCATAGCAATTCATCATATAGCAGCAGCAGGAGCAGCTCATAGCAATGCATCATATAGCAGCAGCAGAAGCAGCTCATAGCAATTCATCGTATAGTGGATCAGAATGAAAATTTGGCAAAAATCAGAGGAGATCCTCACCTTGTTGGATGAGCTCATCCTTCAACAGCACCTCAAGGCCATGGCCTGGGAGGAGGGGAGGGGGAATAAGGTGCCTTCTGCCGCAGTGTGGCATCAGCCGTAGTTGCGCAGCTCCCGCCGGAGTAGTGCGTTGGACGAACCACAGTGGAGCAGCTGCTGGAGACCATGAGAATGAGGGGCGGCGCCAGAGGGAGGAGCAGCCAGGGAGATTTGCCCCTACCCGCCGGCCATGTAGCCTAGCTGGACATAGCATCATCGAGGACCAGGCCAGATGGGACCAGTGGCGACGGCTCGCTGGAGGAACCCTAGTGCTGCAGGCAGGGGATCGAGGTAGAGGGAAAGGGGAGAGGAGATGCAAGCGGGCAGGGCAATGAATGCTTGCGTGTTTGTTTTTACTTGAGGGTCAGGTGTGACACGGGCGTCAGCAGTTGCATTTTGAGTGTAATATAGGCAGACAACAGAGTCATTTCACTATTCCCCTTCCCTTCAATTTTTAGTGAGGTTCTACCCGAAACACCCCCCCTCCAAAGCGAAATTAGTTAAGCCCAAGCCCATAACTCAAAAATGACTTCTTTACATCTTTTATGGCTTATTTTGACAATATGCCCTAAAAAGGCGGAATCGAACTGGCCCTTAACCTGCAATTCAATTGTGCGTGCAATGATGAATCACTCCTGCCTGCTATCTGTACATTTAGGCATCATCATACATGGCATAACCTAATACATGTGCATTCCATTGTAGAATCTGGAATATGCAATGTTTATGTTAGTTCATACGTTGCACATGATGTTTAAATGCCCCTTAAATCTGGTCAGTCAAGTGATGGTCTTTAAGCCTCCTTCTTTGCTTCTTTTCTTGATATGTAAGATTTGCTCACACATCTGTTCAATTGCTTGTTTGCATCAGCCAGCCATACTAGGACTGTTTGCTTTGATTACTTGTTGTTCTTGACCTAACACTCTAACAGAGCTTGTCAACGATTTAAACACTAAGGGCTGCTGTAGTGGGGCCTTGTCTAACTCATAGGTGACATAAAGGTTTGGCTGTACACTACAGTAGGCTCTCCAAGAGTACCTGGAGATCCAGTTCGAAGGTATGCCTAGTTTTTACATAGTGCAGACATAGTAAATGCTCATTTCATTGTGTGCAAGTGCAAGAGATGCGGCATGTTTCATTATGTGGTGTTGTTTTGTTATAATCTCATCCTTTTGTGTTCACAGACTGGAAAGTATGCATATTTATCTTCCAAGGAGACGAGTAACTAGTTTGTGTCACCTTGCAGAGGGGGTGCAATGAAGATAAGATTGAGGATTTCCAAGTACAAGATGTTAGGAAGGAGCCTTGCAAGAGAAGTAGGAGCTGCGCTGAGCCTCTTCAACCTGCTAAGGTAAGTCACTGTATGCAACTCAACAGTTCAATTCCTTGTTTGTTTCAGGCATAGTTAATTTTCTCTTTTCAATTGCTTTATTTGTCCTCAGTTAATGAGATGCCCAAATAATCATGCCTGATGTTCGGTACTTGTATCACTATTAGTTGACATAATTAAAGGCCTTACCATTTAATTACTCTGCCGAAGTGTGCCTGAAGCTTTGAAGTCTATTAACCAACTATTATTGCATGAGGCTCACAATCTAGTTTATACTACGCTAATGATTGCATAGTTTTGCCTGCTGTAGTATGTTTGTATGAAACCCTCTGCTGTTCATTATGCTCCCTAAGACTTTAATTGAGGTATAGAATGGCCAACTGCTTGCTTACTTATACGCAACGTGCTGTCTAAATTTGTAACTTGTCTGTGTTTTGATTGGGCCCCAACATCATGCTCCTCTGGTGAGCTAAGAGGGATTTCTGTATGCAGGCTGCACAGACTATCTTTTTTATAATTTTTAAAATATCACCTGCTTATGCTTCATGACGTGTAACATTTTTTTTGAAAGTGACGTGTAACATTATTGTTAGTCCTGTTTTGCCATGTAGTACAAAATAGTGTCTTGTTCGCTTCACTGTTGTAACTATATTTTTGCCCTAGTCATGTGTACTTACAGAAACATTTCAGGATGAAGTGACATCAACACAAAGATCTGTGAGCAGTGCGGCATGGTCGTTACCGAATGATTATGGATTGGAATTGGAATGTGCTGATGTTCTCGAGCATCAACTAAAGGTGGCAAGACAACGTGTACATGATTGTCAACGTATAATCAACAAGTTGAGACTGGACATGCAGGTATTAGATGCAGGAGTCAAAAAAATGAAACAAGACACTGAGGTAACCATGAAGGAATTGGAGATTTTGCAGACTGAAATTTGTGCTATCTGAATCCGACCAATCCTATTTTTTGAAGAGATTATAGTTCAAATGGAGTCAAGTTGATTCGCGTCCATGATGTATGAGATGTATTTGCCCAGTGTATGTAATTTGGTGTTTGTGTATGCTTTATTATCACCTGTGCCGAACCATAATGCCCAGTGGGTATAATCGGCTGTAATTTCTTTATTGTATAGTGTAGGATTATTCTACCTTTCTATGCCTTGATCTCTTTGTTGTATAGTGTATGCTTTTTAGAGGTGATAGTATTGAGTAGGATAATTCTTTGAATATGCTATATCGTTCAAACAGGGGCCAACTCACCCGACCATGGCCCTTCACGGGCCGTCGGATCCATGGGCCATGTACAGGCTGTCGGATCCATGGGCCATGTACGGGCCGTCAGATCCATGGTCCATGTACGGGCCGTCGGATCCATGGGCCTTCTACGTCTCGTAGGATCCATGGGCCTTCTACGTCTCGTAGGATCCATGGGCCTTCTATGTCTCGTAGGATCCATGGGTCGCCGACTCATTTATGGGTCTTGTACGAGCCTTTAATGGGCCGTAGACGGGCCTTTAACGGAGATTGTATGTTTTATGGGCTGACCATAATGGGCCATTAATAGGCCGTATTTGGTGATGCTATGAAAATGGCCCAACAGACTAATGGTCCACAAATGGGCCGACTGTAATGACAGGCTGAATTTGGCCAACAAGCAAAAAATGATAGTAACGGGACATAAGTAACCGAATGCTGCAAATGAGCCCAAGAATAAATGGGCCCTCAGAAGGCCGAAAGTTAACTTGGGCTGGAAATGGCCCAACGGAATAATGGGTCGTTAATGGGTGTAAAGTGATACATTGTTCATTACGGGCCAGTTTCAGCACGGGCCGTTAATGGGTGTAAAGTAATACACTGTTCATTATGGGCCAGTTTCAGCACGGGCCGCTAATGGGCCAAGAGTTACAAAGGGCCTCATATGGGCCGAAAGACGTCATGAGCTATACATGGGCCAGAAGTGAAAACGAGCTGGAATCATATTGGATGGCCCAGATGACGTTACTGGGCCTAATTCGGATAGGGCGTAATGTGCCTTGGGTTAGCGGGCTGTAAATGGGCTATATGCGAACAGGCCGTTAACAGGTTTTCCATGGGCTGGCCCGCCAGCTTTTGACCAAGTCAAACGGGCCGGCCTTTTCATAGGAGTGGGCCACTGTTGGGCCGTGCCACGTGTTGACGTATCATAGGCGCCTTATGTCCAGTGAGTGGATGACATCTGTCCCAACGATGAGCCGACACATGTTTCCTCCAGCCAATGATGATTTTACACGTGGAAAATCCCATTGGTCGGGGTTGTTAACAGGTTATCGGATCCAAAACACGACCCGATAGCTTAACGGTGTTCCGTTATGGTGGATGCCACGTGTCGGTCTCCCTTGACGAAAGCACTTCTGTGACGCACAATTTATCGTCATGGAAGTGGACACTTCCGTGATGATAATTTTGGTAATGTCATGGAACACTTCTACGCCAGCGCAGGTATGACTATCTTGATTCTGTCATAAAATCGTCATGGATGTACATGCATGACAAAAAACGCGACCTACTGTGACAAACACGTATCATCACGGAACTGTATTTTTTTGTAGTGAGAATAGGAGAAGCTTGATTAGTACGCTGTCTCCCCCGCCCACGGGCGCGATGGCTCGCAGGATGAGGTGAAGCTGGCTTAGTATTGTCCGCCTTACGCCCGCTCCCTCGCCCATGCGTGCGGTGGCTCGCAGGACGAGGAGAAAAATTTACTACTCCTTCCGTTTACTCCTCGTCCCTACTACTCCCTCCGTCTAGGTGAGTAAGTCATCTTAGACTGTGCACCGTGACCAAGGAGGAGGGGAAAACAAGATACATTAATGTTTATTTGCTAATTAATAGTATTACATGCAATGAACTAACCACTGCATGTCGTGTTTGATAGTCTCAAGTCATTAAAAGCATGCACACCCTCATCTCTTATTGGTTGATATGTCAAGAAACAAGAAACGAGGTAGAAGTTAATGCATCGCGCCTAAGTGTTTTGGGATTATTTGGTTTTTGTACAATGACTTACACACCTAGATGGAGGGAGTACCTTCGTTATAGAGATTATATCATATTGTTTGGAATATATATCTCCTTTAGTTGATTTCAATATGAACTACTAGTACATACTCCAAACACTGATGTATATAGACGTATTTTAGAGTGTAGATTCACTCATTTTGCTCCATATGTAGCACTCTCCCTCGCCCCTTGACCCTCGCCCACGTGGTGGACGTGCAGCAATTCATTCAGTCTCATATAGCCAGAACGATATACACTGCACTACCATTATTGCTCGACTTCCCGAAGAGGCGAACAGCGAATTGCAAGGTTAATATTTTGGAGATGCCAAGCGCAAGGTTATAGGATAACGAGTAGTACGTGCCGTGTCATTTATAAATAATTTTTTTTTCTTCAGTGGCACGTACGCAATATGATAGGTTCATATGGAGAGAAAAGGAAACTGCTCCACTATATACATAGTCAGGACGGGCCAACCTACACAGTTTCTTGCTGGGGTTGCTCTCTTCACACTCTCTCGCACAAAATGACTGTGGCCACATCTCTAACATCCCGGTGGATCATGTCTGCCGGGGGAAGGGGTGGATGCTTAGTGTAGATGCAGTCGCCGTTGCCGACGGCAAAAACCCACTATCGGCACGTCCCGAGCAGGGGTCCCCGCCGTTCTCTCTCACAAAGCCAGTGAGGTTGCCTTCGTCCCTTGCTCACTGCCGCGACGTGGGCAGCTCCCGCCTCCCACCGCCCTCTTCAAGGTTGAGCTATGTCCCTCAGGTACAACTCCCTTTACAGCCGGCTTGCACCACTGCTCCAGGTGCCCACATCACTCCATGTGGATATTTCTCTACTTCTTTGCCCCGCACATACCTCTACTGGCTTCTACGTACTGTATTTGTGATGAGTTTATGTCTCATCAACTAGTCCGAGTAATCTTATTCTAATCACACTTCTTCAATTTCTTTGCCACAGGGATGCTCATCTCGATTTTGGTGAAACTGCACAAAATGATCCGATGGTCAAAAGGTTGCAAACTTCATTTCTTAGGAAGCTCGAATGTTGCGAGCAAATTGAAGCCTGGTTAGGGTTCACGGTTCAAGGGCTAGGGACTGCATGGATCGTTTTTTTTCTTTAGCTGCCTCTGTTCCAAAATAAGTGTCAACTTTAGTAGTAGTACAACTTTGTACTAAAGTTTTCATAAAGTTGAGACACTTATTTTGGAACGGAGGGAGTACATATTTGCTATGATCTGTCAATCATTGAGATGCAATAGCATGCATGTTAGTCTCCTTCGTATTTGATGAAATGTTGCAACGAGCAACCTTGGACGCAAGATACATGTAACAGAAGCTGGAAGCTTCATAGCATTGTACAAATTTATCTCGCTGATAAATTACAGTACGTACTATACTAGTACTTCCTCCGTTCCTAAACATAAGTCTTTGTAGAGATTTCACCATGAACCACATGCAGATGTATATAGATGCATTTTAAGTGTAGATTCATTCATTTTGTTCCGTATGTAGTTCACCTAGTGGAATCTCTACAAAGACTTATCTACTAGTAATAGCTAGCCCCCACTACTAGGAATTCACTATCCTCTCCTTGAGCCACATCACCAAAATTAATGTAGCCGTTAGATGAACTAAATCAGTCCATAATAGCCGTCGGATCTAGATGTTGAGAGGCTCCGCACTAAGACACATGCAAGCATGCAGAAATACCGTGGCATGCATGTGAGTGGGTTTTAAATCACATCAACATGTCTGCACGCAAGCATGCACAGGTAGCATGCATGTAAGTGAGCTTTTAAGTCCCATTAACATGTCAAAAAGAAATATATAATCCCATTATGCAGTAGGAGTTGGCTGATCTTTTTTCCTTACATGGGATGATCTACATGATGATGGGAGTTTTTTTAGTTTGGCTACCACATTTGTCATGCAGTTATAGAGTTTTTTTTAGTTCTATGAAATCAATAATTTTACGTAGAGAGATATACGGCTGTTCTGCGGCAACGCGTGGGGACTCATCTAGTAGTATTTAGGAACGAAGGGAGTACTATGTAAAGAGTTAGGTGTCGCACGGTGTCCAGAAAATATGGTGATAGTGTGAGGTGGGACATGTAATCACTGAGCCTGCGTGTTTTCACTGCTCTTGCACTCCTTCGCTGTAAGAATGGAGAAAATTGTAATCTAGTAGTACCTCCTTTCGCCGAAAGCGTGGGACATCCAGCAGTCCTACCACCTCAGTAATAAAGACCAATGAGCCATCAAATCACATAGACCCAGCAGTAAGTTGGACGGACGAAGCAACCATCACTCTTGCGCTAGTGAGAGGTCGCATCCGCTCTGCCCGGGCATGAATGCGGCACCGATTCTTTGGAGCAGCACTGACCGTTTCAGGCAGGAAGCACGCGCGGGCGATGGAGGGGCTTTGGGTGGGCCAGGCTGGTCAGGAGCGGGCGTGGCAGCTGTCTGCCTGTCCCTACCGGACACGCCCAGAAATGAGAGGATGCACCGACTCTCGCGGCTAAAATCGTACACTACACACCATCTCTCTGTAGGAGTAGGTCGATCTGTCGCTCTCTCTAACACACACATGATGTTAAACACACACACACACACACACGCACCTTGGTCCCGCTGCACCTTCTAACGTGACTTATTACACCTAGACGGAGGGAGTAGTAAGTACGAGATACGGTGGCACACTAACTTAGGTCGAATACAAGTTCCCAAAATTGTGTGCATGTTATAATAAGGATTCACTTAAAATAGTACGTGAGCGAACAGAGGGATCAATTGCACAGTGTTCCCGAGCAGTAGCGAGATGTGTGAGGTAAGATACACCACTGGCGCTTTTATTTTTTCTTATTAATTTGTTTGTTTCACCCTCTGACTGGTGGGACCCAACGTACTACGTGGAGAGAGGTAAGGTGACTAAGGCTGCATTATTTCTGCACCACTATGGATAGTCTTACCACCAAAGCCACATGACACGATTATGATTTAAATCCCAATGACTCCCACACACACAAAAAAAACACGACATGCTTGTCACACGAATGCAGGAATGTATAAAAGGTTATTTTCCTCTCATTGAACATAACGGGAGGGTTGTGTAGCTGGTTAGCCTGTTCGCGCATCAAACTTGAGGTCTCGGGTTCCACTCAAAAAAAACTTGAGGTCTCGGGTTCGATAACTACACTTGAGCATAATTTGTGCTAGGAGGATTCTTTGACTGGTCAAAATGGATGGATACAGAGCTATATGATCTCGTAGTGACCGTATAATCACCTCATCACGTACTCTATAAGTTGCAGCCTCGACGCTTGTTTTCTAGGATTTGCACGCTTCACACTCTCTCTCCAGTATATATATACACGCTAGAGCCTCAGCGCTTGTAGTTGCTCTCTTCACACTCTCTCACCCTCTCCAGATCTAAACAAGACTTCGTTGGCCTCTCTCTCCCCTCACTGCTACTCAAAGAGCCGGCAGGATCCATCCGCCGGGAAGGGAAGGAGGCTTAACGTTGTCGCCGTCGGCGAGGGAGGGAATCCACTACCGGCGCAGCTATTCACTTTCACCCAGCGGTGGCGTGGGAGGGCCTCAGACCCCTTCTTTTTCTCCGCCGTCCCGTGGCCCACCGACCCATGCCCCAAGAACCTTAAGGTATAATTTACTTATTCCACATGCATTGCTATAGCGCATGTATACCATGAATCTAGGACGTGGTTCAAAGAGGAAAGGAGTGGGGGAAAGTAGTGGGAAAAGTGGTTCAAAGAGGAAAGGAAGGGGAAAGTTGTACAGAATGAATCTAGGACGTGGTTCAAAGAGGAAAGGAATGGGGGAAAGTAGTGGGGAAAGTTGTATCGCATAAATCTAGGACGTGGTTCAAAGAGGAAAGGAAGGGGTGAAAGTACTAGTACAAACTGGCTATCCAGCACCTACGTTGGTCGAAAAGGGAAAACAATGACAAACGCAGTACGCACATCTATAACAAACTGATCTTTTGTTTTGGGGGACAAGGCTGTAGAGTTTGAGCAGGACTAGATTTGCTGCGCTCACATAGGAAAAGGTGTCTAAAGATAACAACACTGGGACCAACACAAATATGCTCCTTGGTTGTTTGTTCTTTGTTGCAACAGACTGTGCATGACCACAGTACATCGGTTGATGCACATGGTGCTGGTGGTCCACTGTCCCGTGCAACTCTTTAGTTGTTGTTAATCTAAGGCCCTGTTTGGTTAAAAACTCCCTAGTCCCTACCTGCTTGGTTCCAGGGACTAAACATGGACTAGAGGTTATTAAGTGACATGCTAAAAGACCATGTTACCCCTAGTAATGAACTAATAGAAACAAGGTGCGATGTGTGGCAGGGGCAACTGCTGGAAAAAGTCCCAAAAAGACTCCCTCGGGGTCTTCTTTCTTTAGTCCCAAAAATGCCCACTTTTAGTCCCTAAAAGTCCCTCCTATTTGGTTTAGATGGGACTGACACGGAGTTTTTTTAGTCCCTACACCAAAATGTCCCTATAACAAACACCCTCTAATAATGCCGCTGGAAAATTTATGCAATGCCACAGTTAAAAGCAAATTACATGTTTAACAAATTTTATTGTTAATATAATCTCTATGTTAATATTAATCAATGCCACCGTTTGAGAAATGCTACTTTCTTGCTTTCTTTCCCATTTAGATAAGGTAGATGCTTCTTTTTGTTGGCTTCTGTGTCATCCACTGTTATTGACCACTAGTTGTTTCCTTTGCACCTCTGTGTAAACAGGGTTATCTACTTGACCTCGTTGCCATTGTGACCTTTTGTTGCACTGGACAAAACACTTTTGTTTTAAGAGTGTTTTGTGCAGTTCAACCAAAATGTCACACCGACAATGTTGCTTGATTGCTTGATCTTAGTGGAACTACACAAGAGGAGATCTTACTTCCTCTCCGTGTTGGCAAATTTGGTCCAGATCTTCTTCTTGTGTGTTGTTTGAATTCCGCATCATGAGAGGTCAGTACTATCCTTCTTTCACATGATTCTGCAGTGTGCTTTCATATGTTGTGCTACTTGTATGGTAATGTTGCTTGATTTTAGTGAACTGCACAAATGGAGACAATACTTCCAATCTGTATGTGCACCGTAATATCCCATTGAGGTAAGATAAGGATATTTCACAACTGTTGGCCTATATTTTGCCACTTTGATCAGAAAATTAATGTCATTGTTTAGTGCTATACTTGTGCTCCCTAATTGACATGCCAAATCTTACATTGAAGGCGAAGCTTGTTTGTTATTGAACCAAGTGATGAAGGGGAAGAACAAGCGGAAAAACAAAAATAAACTCCCAGTGTTGTAATGAAGCACTGGAACTGTGATGACACAAGTAATGATATAGTTTTGCATCTTAATTTATTGCTATGGCTGGAACGAGCAATTGTTTTGCCACTGATTTGATGACACTCTTAATGTAATACGTAATTATCTCTACTTGTGCAAACAGGGATCTTCTTTGAAGATACCATATATTTTAGTGGGACTGCACAAGAAGATGTTGGAAACATTAAACTAATTGAGGAGTATATAGTAAGCATGGCCACCACGGTAGATAGCAACAGATGGTTCCGGAGAAGTGCTTCATCTGTATGCTCTACAAATAAGCCTCCTGACAAAGGTTGGTACTCACCCACTTATTTCATCCATATGATTGAGCTTTGTCATCTCTATTGGTGTTGTGCTACTGTTTAGATACTGTCATGAAAAAGTGGTATTGTCCTTGAGAAGTGCTTCATTTGTGCTGTTTTAAATATTTCCTTTCCTTTTTTTGAGCAAACAGGGATGCTGGCATTTAGTAGTCCTCTTGTCTTTGCACAACAGGATCATCTTCCTCTGAAGAATAATATGGAGTACGTGAAGTGACTAGTTCCGATTATGCCAGGATGAAGAAGCCCTGTCTATCTTCTCATCAGAAGGAGCAGTTGAAGGATGGTTACATTACTCCCCACAAGACCAAACTAACTTCAGCTCAGAAGGACTGACAAATCTCTATTTTTTTTGCTATGATGCGCGAGTACAATGTTGTTCTAGGATTCTTTCTGGTAAGTTCCATTTTTCTAAAATTGAGCTCTACATGGACCATGTAGGTGCGTGTTTACACTGTCAATTCATAGTACAGTTTGCTTTATACTAATCACTTTTTTTGTATTTGTGCAAACAGGGGTGCTCAGCTTGATTTCAATGGGAACTGCACAAAATGTTCATGAATACATCGAATCATTCATTTCCACCACAAGAAAGGAGGTGCCGATAAGTTCAAGGTGTTGTAACATATAAGGGCGAAATCATACAAGCTACGCGTGAATTTGGTTGATTTTGGTGGAAGTGCACAAAAAGAACAGCTGGTTTATTTAGCACGAGGTGCCATGTCAATCTCCGAACTGATGGCAAACCCTGCCCATTCCACAATTGTAAGCATTTGATATTTTGGAATGGGACAACCTTGTCAAATTTTGCTCATTGATTTTAGCAAGACATGCGTTTAATATTTTTGAATGGGACGCCCTTTGCTGTCAGCAGCGTCGATCAATTTTTTCTTTATTCTTTAGTTGGGAAGTAAATATTGCCTCTGACATGTGAGTCACTGAGATGCATAATCATCGATTGTTTTGAATGTTCTCTATGAATTGCTAGGACTGTGTGTTTGATTGTAATGTACAGGAACGCTAAAAAGCTGCTCAAACTCTTTGTACTCCTTCTATTCCTTTTTACTTCGCACATTGTGAAAGTGCATACTTTTTTCTATAAGATTGGTCAAAGTAAAGATACTTTGACGGCAGACAAAACTTGTATGCAGACTAGAAAGGACCGGAGGGAGTACATGTGAAACTACTGCAAACGAGGTGATCACCCTGGGAATAATGCTAGTATGTATTGTTTTGCATGTTCATCCAATTCCAGTGGTACAGGAATTCGAACTAATTGAAATAAATTCATTCATACACGGTCGGATTTCATATAAACATGCCGGATTTCATTACAATTCATACATTCCTCAACTAAAAAGGGGTGCGCTGGAGGTATAATTAATTAACCGAAGCTACCCACCTATGTCCCGCTGAGCCGGACAGAAGCTTCAGTGACTTGTTGGGCCCACGTGTGGCCTTCTAGGCCCACGTGTCAGTCAGCCAACTGCACCAGCAGTTTAGGAGAAGTAGCATTCTTCTCCAGCACAGCTCTCTGACTCCACGTTGCCGCCAAGAAGCTAACCGGCCGTCAATGGTCAACCCGCCTAGCTTGGCTTCAACCGGAGGGTAGCAGCGGTGGCCTTACTTGGACCCGAGCGACGGCGACCTACCGTGTTCTACTCTTCCTCGTTTTCTGTGTGGTGCGGCCTCGTTGGCAGCGGGGCGGGGCCTCGGCAAAGCCGACGATGTCCTCTGTCTCGTTGTCGGCGGGCGGCGCCTCGGTGGAGCGGTGGAAATCCTCCCCCTCGTTGTCGGCGGGGTGGGGCCTCGGCGGAGCCGGAGATGTCCTCTGCCTCGTTGTTGGCGGGGCGGGGCCTCGGCGGAGCCGGCGGTGTCCTCTGCCTCGTTGTTGGCGCCACGGGGCCTTGGCGGAGCAGGGCCTCATCAACGCCAGTGGAGCGGGCACTCGTCAGAGCTGGCATTGTCCTCTGCCTCGTCCTTGGTCTCGCCAAACAGCGCCTCGCCCGCTTCATCGCCCTCATTGTAGGCGGCCGCAGCCTCCGCCACCAGCATGCGGTAGCGCCAGCGCTTGAGGCGGCCCTCGCGGGAGGAGCGGTACGAGTCGAGCAGCGCCTCCTACTCCACCCACTCTGCGGCGATCTGCTCCTGCGCTTGCAGGTGCTCCTAGAGGAGATGGTGGTTGTAGGCAGCGTCGCCTGCGCCTCCCGGAACTGCTCCTCACGTATCTACCTCACCGTGTCTATATATTGAGCACGGGCCTCGCCGATGGTCATGGTGCAATGCACCGGCGAGGATGGCACGGAGGAGGGGGTTGGTGCCGGATCGTCGACTACCATGTTCTCCATTGGGACGTCGTCATCCTCCGGCTGCCTGCAGGCCAGCAGGTCGGCAACAATGGCTGCCATCTCCTTGTGGTTCGTCGTCTACCCGTCCCGAAGAGTGCTGGAGTGCGAGGAATCCATGGTGGGCAGTAGTGGTGTGGACAGGAGAAAGGGAACGGATGCGGATGACTGCGGCTATGGCTGGCGCAGCAGTTTATATAGCAATGGTGGCCGCCGGAGGGACGGACGTGTGGCGCCGGAGTAGCCGCCTCGTCAACCGCGTATCATTAATGTGGGCGGCACATGGACGGACGGACGGCACTTGTGTCGTTTGAAGGCAAAGCAATCGCCTGCACCGGGAAGCGGAGCGGGCGGCACTGACTGTTTCGGGCGAAAAGCGCGCGCGAGCGAGGAGATGACTTTACTTGGAGAGGATGACAATGGGGACCCACTAGGGCCATAGCCTCACGTACGCAAGTGCCTCCTTATTATATATATATATAAATATATAACTATAATTTATTTTGCTCCCTCCTGGTTTCCTGACATCACGGTCCCACACCATTGTCAACCTATGTACTCCCTCCTTCCCGGTTTATAGGGCTTATCTCAAAGTTTTAGTTTTTCCATTTTATAAGGCTCAATTTGGTTGTTTTCCATCACATGTTCAGATTCCAAGGTGCATTAAATCATTGCATGCAAGTATTAAGAGAAAATGGACCAATGCATGTATTTTATGCATGCATGCATTGCAATTAATGCATTGATAAACATAATTTTTTGAGGATAACAAGAGCATTAATTAGGTGCTTTTGCAAAACTACAAAAAGTATTCCACCACTCGCCATCTACCTTGATTGGTGAGATTTTTGAACTGAGCACTATAAACCGGAAAGAAGGGACTAGTCAATAAATGAGAGAATTGCACAAGAAGCGGCCGACAACTAGGACCAAGCAGCTCGAGCAGTATTTGTGTTTTTGAGGTGTGAGCACTGCAGAGGTTTTCGATGTTTAGCACAAATATTAATTTTTCTCCCCTAAACAACAATGAAAACATCGCTGCAGGTATTAACTGGGCGGGCTGTGGCCCGTCTAGCCCAGGCCAGATATCCAGCCCAGATCTTAATTTTTTTTCAAGCTGAAAATGGCTAGCCCAGCTATACTTTTTTTTAGGAATACCCAGGCAAGGTCAAGTTGTTATTCTTCGCCCCGCTGGGCTGTAAATCTTTCCTAGGAGGGATGCATTAGGCTTAACAAGAAAATGGGCTTTAAGAAATAATAAATGGGATGTAATTATAAAAACTGGGCAGTAACTATAAAAAATGCACCAAACACGTAATTACTTTATAACATATTATTTTTGGATATTGAGAATTTTAATTTCATCAATTGTTGCGAGCACAATGTTTCGTTGGATTTTTACGTAATATAAATTTATATTGAAATTGTATTAAATTGACTAGAAATTTCAGGATAAAAATATTTCGGATCCCATCAAAATGTGGGAAATTTTATTGAATTCTGTTTTGAACGGTTGGTTGAAATGGGTTGTAAACAAACTGTAAATGGGATGTAGTAAATTCCATTAGAATTCAAAAATGGGCTGCACATTCTTACAAATCTCAAATGGGCTATAAGTTCTCTGCCACACACTTCTGGCCAAACTAAGTTGACGCATCCCCTAAAAAAGAGAGTTGATGCGTATGCAAGGCTTTGTCAACTTATAGTCAACACACGGTTCTAGCAGCACTGGCCGTTGGATGTCCATCCAATGGATGACGTGCTTCTTCTTCAATCTCGGATATTCTAGCTTCACCCGCCCAAAAAATGATTCCTCCCCCTGACATCTGGGGCGCACCGTTTCGGAAGCTGACCTGTGGGCCTACTAAGTTGACGTACCAAGGGCTTTGTCAACTTAGTCAATATAAACGATTCTAGCTGCAGTGACCGTATGATGTCCATACAACGGCCGTCGTGCTTCTTCAACCTCTGGTCTTCTTGCTCCAGCCGCCCAAAGCAGCGCCGGTCGTGCCGCCTGCTCCTGCCTCCCGTGGCCAGCTGTCATGCCGCGGAGGCCTCACCGCCCCCTACTACTCCCACCACTGGCCAAGCCATCCCTCCACTCACCCACACCCCCCGTTATTCTGCGGCGATGGCAGCCTCACACAACCAGTGAACCCTCGTACTCCTCTCCGCGTGTGCATCCACTGCCGCGTCTTCCCCGGCTGCGCGTCATCCCCTTCCTAGGCCTCGTCGTCGTCCACCGCCGTGGTGCTCTCAGTGCGGTGTGGTCAACATGGTCAAGGAACGACTTCAATCGGACGTGGACTGTACGTGGAGAGGCTGACAGCTGGGTCCACGGCTGCAGCAAGGAAGTGCCTCTTTATTACGTGGAAAATAATGATTCCTCCACCTGACAGCTGGGACCCACCGGACGGGTATGACACTCCAAAAATTTTGTGATTTTTTGTTTTCAAAGAGAGAGACTTGCTTGGTTTGAAGAAGGTCATTTAAACCCTTCTTAAAAACCCTCTTGCTAAGATTTCCCTCTCAAAAATAATTTTCTTGGATTTAGTTTCTTTTAAAAAAGAAAAAAATCTTTTGTTTTTGGGGTTTCTTTTGATTTTTGATCCACTCTTGTTTACCATGCCTCCCATGGTAAAAATTTCCCCCAAAAACCCCTCCTCCCACTTGGATACAACCCAAACATTCTGTCCAAACTAATAAAATCCATTTTTGGATTTTATTCCAATTATTTCTCTTTCTAAAACAATTCTGTCCTTTCTTTTGAGCCTAGGTGATTTGCAAAGCAAGTACCCAAAGGCTTTTGATTTTTGACCTCAACTCAACACCCATGGATAGTCCTTTGTACCCACAACCCAGAACCATCTTGATCCACTCTTCTTCTTTTCAAATATTTCAAATTTCACTCACTGCAAGTTTGGGCCAGATTTGCCAAATTTGGTGAAATTCATATCTACACTTCTCCAAAAATTCCACCAAAATTCAAGCAACCTCTAGTTGCAATGAGAGACCCCTCCACCAAAGATCAGCTCAAGGAAAAATCCCTAGATGCCAGAATCATTCTGTCGAACACCTTGCATGCACTGTTTTGTTCATATTCAGTAAATTCAGAAAGTTCAGTGTCGTTTCTCCGACAGAACTTCAGTCACATGCCCACTGCGCGTTTGGCTCAATGCTCGCAGCCCCTCCCCCTTGTCCGGAGCTCCACACGCGCGCTTGGCACCTTCCTGGCGTCGGTGGTGCCCTGGCCCGCCTGCGCCGGCGTGCTTTGCGGCGGTCGAAACACCGCAACAACCGACAGGGAGCAAAATGGCGGCTCAACGCCGTTCGGCGCCGCCCAAACCTCCTGGTGGCTCCGCGTGGCCATCTCCTTGCCAGCGCACGCATGCGGCACCGTCGCCGTGGCTTGGCACGCGCAGAGCGCGTTCTCTGCCGCCGACGGGCCGTGCGGCCATTCCGTCGAGGGCAAGCCGTAAAACCCCCTCCCTTGCTGAGCTGGACCCCGAAATGGCACCACTACTCCACCTAGGCGATGCTGAAGCTCCTAAACAATCCGTCCAGCCACAGCGCCGCCGTAATCAACTCGCCGGACTTATCCGTTCATGGCGACCGACTCGGGCCGGCTATATATAGCACCCCCGAGCCTGCTCTCGCCCCCGCACGACTCCACCACCTCACTAGACCCTGCCTAGCCTCTGGAGGAGCCTCGAGGGGCCCTTCTTCCCCGACTCCGGCCGCCCCGTTCCGCCTCGGCCTCCACCTCGATTCGCTCCGGTGAGGCCATCTCCGGTGCCCTAACATCGTCAGCAACCTTCTCGAGCAACTAGGAGACTAACCCCCACTCCTATTTGATCCCCGCAGCTCCCTCCGGCGAGATCCACGACTGCCCGAACTGTCGTCCGCCGGAGCAAGGACCGCCGTCGACACGGTGCTCACCGGAGACTACCACCACCACCCACAAACGCGGAACGGTGCACTGATCTCAAAGGTAACCCCCGATCACCTTACCTCGCCGTGGATCGCCGCCGGCGACCACCGCACCTCGCGGGCGCCGTCGCGCTCTGTTTCCTTTGTTCGAATTTTCAAACCCGACAGGTGGAGCCCGCCTGTCAGCCTCACAGCCACTTCTTTTAAACGAAATGTTATTCTGGACTTTTCCGCAGAGCCCCTGGAAACTTTTTGTTTCATTACAGATGGGTCCTTGGACCAAAACTCTTATAACTTTTAAACAGAAAATGATTTTTAATTGATTCCTTTTCTGTCATCTTTATTTTTCTGTCTAGTTTTTTGTCATATTTATTTGAGAAATATTTGGGACACTTTTCTGTACACTCACGGTATTTACGATTGCGTGCGTATTTTTTCTTATACCGTAGATACCGAAGGAGGTGATGGAGCTGCAAACTTCACTCAGTTAAACTCCGACTACTCTGAACCAGGCAAGCATGTTTGAACTCTTGATATGATGAGTGGTTCTTGCATGTTTGCATTTTAGTGTAGTCATGGCATGTATATGAACATTTCTTGAATGTTACATTTCATGCACAATAGTGGAAAGTAAGTTTCGGAAAAGCACTATGTTGTTGGATACATATTTGCATGGCCATGTGTTGGCAAGATGATGGGTAAGATGGCAGTGTTGTGACATGCCAGTCTTATGCCAGAGTATTTGACTTCCGTGTCATCGTGAAACAACTCACATTTTCATTCATCCTTTCCTGTACTGTCACAAGTTTTCCGAAAGGAATATGGCATAGTAAGTTGCAAATCCTTTTCCTGGTACACACCAAATAGAGAGGCCGGGATGAGGGTTCCATGGCCCTGGATTAAAGCCCGTCATCTGGTCAGGGGGCATGGGTGTTTCCGGTTGGGACCGAGAGGGGGCACCCCTTAGAGCGCGCGTATAGAAATTTGATCCCATGCTATTCGAGGTTGTGGCCTCCCCGTCTCAAACTTTTTCTTGGTCGTTGTCCAGGGTGATTCCTGGCATCGTGAGGTGAAATGGGTGTGTACTAGTTAAATGTGTTTCTACTGAAATACCGTAAACGGAACTAGTCCTTCGTGACTACGGAAATCCGTTGACTGTGGTCAGTTCATCCAAACTCTGCAGAGTCTCAAATCTTTCAATTATCTTGTACTTTGTTCAAGTACTACATTCATCTTATCTTGTCAGATATCAGTCACAGTGACCAAGACCCCAGTGGGATTCATGTGATATAAACCCGGTTAAAAGATTATTCTTGTGGATGGACTAATCTTGTTCTTTACATTTATTGTAAGCCCTGTCTGTGATGTCGCTCAGACGTCCGACTGTGGCATTATTGTATTTGCATTTATTGTAAGCCATGTCTGTGATGTCGCTCAGACATCCGACGGTGGCATTCTTATTATTTACATTTATCATGAGCCCTGTCTGTGACGTCGCTCAGATGTCCGACAGTGACATTTCTTTTATAAGCCCTGTTTGTGACGTCGCTCAGATGTCCGACGGTGGCATTTCTTTTATAAGCCCTGTCTGTGACGTCGCTCAGATGTCCGACGGTGGCATTTCTTTTATAAGCCCTGTCTGTGACGTCGCTCAGATATCCGGCAGTGGTATTTCTTTTAAGCCCTTTATGTGGTGTCGCTTAGACGCCCGACTGTGGCATGCATTTTATTTGTTCACCTTTCGAGGCATCGCTCCAGACACCCGATTGGTTTTTAGTTATTTATTTTATTTAATAAGTCATGAAATAATATTATT